>NC_044188.1:11574588-11854498 GCF_900880675.1 Sparus aurata | reverse complement strand
ACCGAACAAAAGTAACGTAGTAACTGTCTTTGGCAACTTATATGAGGGAAAAAAATACCACAGATGTACGTGGAGAAGCGTATGTCCTGCCGACTCTTCGTCACATTTCTGTCCGAAAAACAGCGTCTGTCACCGGCAAACACCTTTAACTCACCGAGTGTTTGTGATAAAAATAGATCACCGCGACCGTCAGCCCTCCTGACCGAGACTTCAGGGAACTTTCCCCCAGAAAACAGCCTCCATCCCCGCGAGTGACAGAGTCAGACAGTGTCCAGTTTACTGATGGTGATTATGTATAATTATGTAATTTAGCGCGAAAAACGTAACTTCGTCACTTTCCAGGATGTTTGGTGGGTCAGGATCTCATTCACAACACATTATAACAGCATCCATATGATAATAAACCGTCCGCGGGTTTGGATTAACAGGGGGAACACCTGGCGAGACACCCACGTCATCAACATGACGTATACCGTCACGCCTCTTTAGGAGCCGCAGCGCCGGCTTTCTGTATGAATCACACACGTGAAGGCGGAGATGCTTCGCTCTGTGTGAATCAACATCGGCGGAGAATTGCCGAACCACCGCTCCGGAGATAATGCGGAGAGGCTGTGTAAAAAGGGCTAGTGCCGCTTAAGGTTAGACGGCACTGTACATAGAGCGGTTCTGCTCCCCGTTTCAAGTGTTAATTGTGAACGGGATTTTTCTACTCTGAATAGGGTAAGAGCATCACTCTGAGGAGCAAAACAAATATTTTCTTTATTGGTGCAGTTTATGACATTAACTTTTTTTTTTTTTGATGAATCCTTAGGTGAAAACAGACCTGAGGAATCAGCTGCAAGGAGAACACCTGGCTGCCTGCCTGAGAATCTCCATCAACGGACCTGACCCCAAGGACTTTCCTTACGATAAGGCCTTGCACTATTTTTTTCGGAAGCCCCGAAAAATTCATTGCCCTAACAAAGGGTGCAAAGTCTGCAGGCAGTAGGAAAGAAAGAAGCTATCTGTATATATATCTGTCAATTTATCTAATCTGTATATAAATATGTACATAAAGTGTTGTAATTATATTCCAACTCCGCGTTCTTCTTGGTCATCGCCGCTGCCGCCGCCGCCCCCCGACCACACCACCACAAATAGATGCCTGTCCTGTGGGAAACACTGATATATATATATATATATATATCTCTTAAAAAAAAGTTTCTTCTTTGGAAGAAAATCCACTTAAAACGGTTCAACAGCGACAGCTGCAGACGGAGGAGACAGAGCAGTCTGTGAGAGGAGCAGGGAGCAGGAAGGTGGAGGCTAGAGGAGGACAGAGGGCTTCTGTCCTCCGTGGGAGGGACCTCCTTCCATTCACTCAATGCATTCAGGATTTTTTCATGCTGATCTATGATTGGCTAAGACAAGTAAAATGACGCGCTAAGGGAGGACGTCCTCCCTTACCAATCAGCAACCACAATACAAGATTGACAGCAGGTTGGTCCAATTACAGTTCCTAAATTTCATTCTCACATTTATACAACCATAAACAAAAAATACTTCTATGTAATTTACAGCTTTCACTGCCAGCCATGCTCGGACAGAAATATGGAGTTTTCAGCGCTATTGGAATCGGTTTCAAAGGAAATAAGCACATTTCTGAAAGAAAAAAAACTGTTCGGAGAAATCAGAAAGAAGCAGTCAGAAAGAAAATTCATAGTTCTCGTTTCTTTCGTTCGTCCAGTTACAGCGCACACAATACAGAGCAGCAACAAAACCACTGTTGTGAAGTCCATGGTTTGAGTGCTAAGATAGCAGAGGGGGTAGAACAGTTGCTTCCCATTCTGGCGACTAGGGTTCAAATCCCAAAACGGTTACAATTTTATATTGTCTTTTGTCTTGTATATTAGCCTTTTAATGAAATGTTTTTTAAAGAAGTCTTGTAAGTCATTGTTTTATTGCTTAATTTTCATTGAATATAAGAAAGTAGGGTTAATTAGTTAACATGACACCGTGGACTGGTTTTCCTCCTGTCCTCCCCAATTTTTTCAGTCACCAGCCGCCACTGGTGGGTGCACTTTCCTTTGCTTACCAGTCTTTGTTAGTGTAAGAAGGACACATTTAAGATGTGGCTGTGGCTCGGGGTGGAGCCAGAGTCTTGTTATTGAAAGGCCAATGGTTCGATTCCCCTCGTCTGCTGTCCAAGTGTCCTTAAGCAAGATACTTAACCCAAAACTGCTCCTGATGTGCTGGTTGGCACCTTGCATGGCAGCCACTGCCATCAGTGTATGAATTACTGTATGTCACTTTGGACAAAAGTGCTAAATGCCCTAAAATATGAAATGTAAGCTGTGGTCTACACGCAGGCCGCTGTATTGTTGGAACCTTGTGGTGATGGTCCCAACAGTCTTCAGGTACCCAAAAGCAGACACCAGAAGCTTGGATCAAGTGAGGAGGGTGTTCAGTGAACACAGAGTATATTGCAGTAGAGGGCTGAGGAGAAGGCTGGAGGCTTCACCAAGTATGCGATGGAGGAATGGGCTAGGCTCGAGGAGGGAGTGTGACACTGAGGGTCCCTGTTGAAGCCGGCTGTTGGCAGAGGTGCAGGAGGCTGGGTCGTGGTAGGCCAGAGGAAATCTTGGAGTAATGAGATGACCGGAGGAATTAAAATTAAATAGAGAAACAAATTCATTCTCTGGGGATAACAAGCAAAAGTTATTGGAGAGGAGACCAGGGTTTTTATCCTGACACTGATTGCCTCAATGCGCTGCCTCTGAAAGACCAAAAAAGCCACAAAAATCTTCTAAATATAAGGTAGGCTCAGACATATGAAACAGTAGACCTATTCCTTCAATAATGTAGCCAGTAAAGACATGACAATACAAACAATTATTGTTTTATGTGTATTTATTATAGTACAGAGAACAAGGAATGCAAGGGTATATGTGATTCAAGTAAATTCATGTAAATTTAAGTTCATTTTTTTTTAAAGTCATTTTTAGGCCTACAAAATTCAGCTCATTTCAGTCACACAGTTCCTTTTTTTTGGTGACGGAAGGTCACGGTCATGTGCAGTTTGAATGGATTCTTAATGAAAAAAAAACACTACTGGTTCAATTTAGTTGTTAACGGCGATTGCAACGCATTATGTGACAATTCTTTGGATATATATGACTTACAATTATTACAAATTACAGTATGTTACTTTTGTAACCGCTAAAAGAAATATATTACGTTGGTTTTGAAATGCCCCCTACACCCCTCACATATGTTGACATTAAAAGGAGAGTACAAAGAAAAAATGATGGGAAGACATATTGGTCCACTACTTGTTTTAGTATGTTAAAAAACAATCTGAAATTAGAATAATTCCAGGCCCTGCCCCTACTCTTGCTTATAGCCCATTGGGTGCTGTTTCAGATTAATCAGTGCTGCAAGTCAATAAAAGGGGTTGACAGTA
The DNA here is from genome assembly GCF_900880675.1 of Sparus aurata. NCBI lineage: Eukaryota > Metazoa > Chordata > Actinopteri > Spariformes > Sparidae > Sparus > Sparus aurata. Next base: position 11,851,056 of record NC_044188.1, on the reverse strand, counting down.
ATAAAGCTGACCCAGCTCAGGAGAGGGATGAACAGGAAGATAGTCATGTGGGGATTTTTAGATATTAAATTGCTCTCACTCATGTATCTCATGTTGCTGTATGCCTTCTCTTCTGTTGTGTCCTCCCCTCTTTATTCCTCTTCATGCCGGTTACAGGGACGGTTTCATCTAAATGAGATGCACAAGGCTGGAGATGTGGTTTTAGGTGGGATATTTCAGGTCCACTTCTTCTCTGTGTTTCCTGACCTATCTTTTACCTCAGAGCCACCACAGCCTACTTGCCACGGGTGAGTCTCTCAGGGAAACAGCAAAGCAAAAACTGGAGAAGATCAATTCCATGAGTCATGTGTATTTATGTATGTATGTCTGCACATCAAATATTACTCTGAGAGAATGAGATTATAGACATATGTTATCTTAAACATGTTCTTAAATCTATTTGGTTATTGTAAATAATTGATGATATTCAATTGCCATAACTGTTCTTAAAATGTGTGCTTGTGCAGTGTGTTGATATTTTCATAGTTATTGTATGTTGTATTTTTCAATAGTTAATAGTGGTATTTGTGTTAGTTTTGATGTTGTAGGATTTAGGAGGGTCCAGACCATGGCCTTTGCTATTGATGAGATCAACAAAAACACCAAGCTGCTACCTAATGTGACTCTGGGATACAGTCTTTATGATCACTGTGTGAAACTGGGGATTTCATTTCGTGCAGGTTTAGCCTCAGTCAGTGGTCAAGAGGAGCAGATTATTTTAGATGAGACCTGTGCAGGAACCCCTCCAGTCATAGGGATTGTGGGTGATTCTTCTTCTACACATTCTATTGCCATCTCCTCTGTCCTAGGTTTGTACAGAGTACCTATGGTAAGTTTGCAAATTTGCCTTCTATAAATTGTCTTGGATCATTTTGATGTGATCTCAGATTTAATGTCACTTGCAAATTTGAAACTGAGTTACCGTTACAGATTAAATTAGCCGGAAAAAACTTTGAATGTTTTGAGGTCGAACAGTCTGTGTCTTTCACAGGTGAGTTATTTTGCCACATGTTCCTGTCTGAGTGACCGGCAGAAGTTTCCATCTTTCTTTAGGACGATCCCAAGTGATGCTTTCCAGGTGACCATCCATCAGCAAAATGAAAATGTATAAAAAGGATGTGCAGTAAAAAATTCACAAGAAACAACATCTCTACACTGCGAAAACGGTTGTATTCCTTAAACTGCAATAACTAAATATGATCCTATGTCAAACCTTTTTAGCATGTAATCTCTGTATTCACTCAGGTGCAGGCTATGATTCAGATACTGAAGCGTTTTGGCTGGAGTTGGGCAGGTCTGCTGGTCAGTGATGATGACTATGGACTCCACGCTGCTCGATCCTTCCAAACTGACATGGCACACTCTGGTGGAGGTTGTCTTGCCTACTTAGAGGCGTTGCCATGGGACAATGACCCAGCTGAACTACGGAGGATCGTTGATTTGATGGAGAAATCCACAGCGCGTGTGGTCATTGTGTTTGCACATGAGAGTTACATGATTAACCTCATGGAAGAGGTTGGGCTTGAACTACAACTAAAGTTATATGTATTTTTTAGATTTGTATTTATCAAAATGAAAGATTTAAGTTGCAATAACAAATTGGCCTGTGACAAATATATTTATTTGAATAGGTTACACCTCTTTTTATTCAATGCCCTGTTAGCAGGGTTTTAGAGTTACTCAGACAAATTACACAAAACTGTGGTTATGATGATATGCATTATGTATGAATGCATTTGCTCATGCAATTTACTGTAAAACAGTCACTTATGTGTACTTTGTACAATTCAGAAGACTAGCCATTACTTCAGTGACATGACATTATGGCGTTATATACTTTATTTGATACTCAGGTGTTGAGGCAGAATGTGACAGGCCTGCAGTGGATGGCCAGTGAAGCCTGGACAGCTTCTACTGTCCTCCAGACCCCTGACCTCATGCCATACCTTGCTGGCACACTGGGTATTGCCATCCGTCGAGGAGAAATACCAGGCTTCAGGGAATTCCTTCTACAAATGTTACCTGACCTACACCATAACAACAGCTATGGAAATAGTATGGTAAGAGTTGAACTGTGCAATCTGATGTTTATTGCAGAAATAATGTATAGTCATAATTTATAAGACTGTTTTGAATATATTTCAGGTAAACCAGTTTTGGGAATTTACATTTCAATGTAGATTCCCGCCACCTCCAGCAGGTTGGGTCGAGGCCGAGGGAACACTATGTACTGGACAGGAAAATCTAGAGGATGTGGAGACTGAGTTGTTGGACATTTCCAATCTCAGGCCAGAGTATAATGTGTACAAGGCTGTGTATGCTCTGGCCTACGCCCTTGATGACATGCTGCAGTGTGAGTCAGGGAGAGGGCCTTTTAGCGGGCACAGCTGTGGCAATTTGAAAGAACTGGAGCCATGGCAGGTGGGAGATCACTTTACAGTCCATCTGTTATATGACTAAATCATAGGGTTTAGTATTTCTTGCAAAGTGGTACCACTGATTGTAATGTGCCAAACAAAAAGTGAGAGGAAATTACCTTCTACTAGGTGATGGCAGTGGTTATTATTATTGGCTCAGTGATAGGTTCTTCTTTTGATATGTTTATAAGTGTAGTATACAATTTGATAACTTAATTCTCGGTGCCCCCATGTTTACCATGATAACACAGAAATGATATACACTCAACAACCGAGTCAACCAGTGACAGTATATGGGTTGGAAATAGCAATTACTTAAAGCCAACTGCTAGAATACGTTAGGAAAAAAATTTAAAGAGATACCAGAGGATCTGGCATTCAAATTGCTTTTGGTCTTTGAGCTTTAATCTGTCCTCTTTTTTTTTTGTCTGTCTGTCTATACAGCTAGTGTATTACTTGGAAAAAGTCAACTTCACTACAGCATTTGGTGATCAAGTGTCATTTGATGAGAATGGTGATGCCTTAGCAATCTATGATGTCATGAACTGGCTGTGGCTGCCTGATGGAGAAACTAAAGTTCAGAATGTGGGTGAGGTCAAGAGGTCTGCCTTCAAAGGTGAAGAACTCACAATTGATGAAGACAAAATCTTCTGGAACTTTGAATCAAAAAAGGTTATGTCTGTTTTTTCAGACACACTGTGGATAACTCATTATAGTAGTGTAAAGTAATGGTGAATAACAGATACTTATTTTTCTCCCTATAGCCACCCCGGTCAGTGTGCAGTGAAAGCTGTCCTCCAGGTACCCGCATGGCCAGAAAGAAAGGAAAACCTGTGTGCTGTTTTGACTGCATCCCTTGTTCTGAGGGGGAGATCAGCAATAAAACTGGTTGGTTTTTACCTTTTAAATATTGCAGTTTTGAGACATAATATTAACAAAGAGAGTATCTCAGGTCTGTTCCTTTTCTCATAGATGCCATGGAGTGCACCAGCTGTCCTGAGGACTTCTGGTCCAGCCCCCACCGTGACCACTGTGTTCCTAAGAAAACAGATTTTCTCTCCTATCATGAGCCTCTGGGTATCGGCTTGACAGCTGCCTCCTTGCTGGGCACATGTATGTGTGCTGTTGTCCTAGGCATATTTATCTGTCATCGCAGCACACCCATCGTACGCGCCAACAATTCAGAACTGAGTTTCCAGTTACTGCTGTCACTTAAGTTATGTTTCCTGTGTTCACTGCTCTTTATCGGTCGCCCCAGACTGTGGACATGCCAGTTGAGACATGCAGCATTTGGGATCAGCTTTGTGCTTTGTGTCTCATGTATTCTTGTCAAAACCATGGTGGTTCTGGCTGTGTTCAAGGCCTCCAAGCCAGGAGGGGGAGACAGTCTGAAGTGGTTTGGTGCAATGCAGCAGAGAGGGACAGTTATTGCTCTCACTTCTGTTCAGGCAGCAATCTGTACTGCCTGGATTGTATCTGCCTCCCCAACTCCTCATAAAAACACTCAATACTACATTGACAAGATAGTCTATGAATGTGCAGTTGGGTCCACAGTTGGTTTTGCAGTGTTACTGGGCTATATTGGCTCATTGGCTTCCCTCAGTTTTCTGATTGCATTTATATCAAGGAATCTTCCAGATAGTTTCAATGAGGCCAAACTCATCACTTTCAGCATGCTGATATTCTGTGCTGTGTGGGTGGCCTTTGTCCCTGCTTATATCAGCTCACCAGGCAAATATGCAGATGCAGTGGAGGTGTTTGCCATCCTGGCCTCCAGCTTTGGCGTCTTGCTGGCGCTGTTTGGACCAAAATGTTATATCATCCTGCTGAGACCAGAGAGGAACACAAAGAATGCAATCATGGGTCGAGGTACAAGCAAGTTATAAAAACTGCATTTAATGACAGGAGACCGAATCAGCACTCCTTCTGTATACACTACAGATTTACAAGTGAAAAAGTATGTTGTGGCAATGACTTGAAATGACACTGTAACAATGTTAACGTGCTCTGCTTTACACCATAGAACTAGAGTTACAACATATAACCTTTGCTATATTTAATAATTCATTAATTCTGAAATAACTAATTGACTGCACTTTTATCTCTGAGGAGTAGCTGTGTAGATTGTTGAAATGTTTCTCGTTCAAGAAAGACTTAAGTGGCAGGACAAAAATCTCTTCCACCAGCATTCAAATTTTGATCTGAAATTCTACTGCCAGCTTCTGATGAAGCGAATGGGATGAAATTGGATCATCATCAAACGGTCTGCTGGAATGTTATGGGGTTCTTTAATCTCAACTCAAACCACTGACAGATTTTGATTCCAAACTCATCACTTTCGGCATGCCGATCTTCTGTGCTGTGTGGCTGGCCTTTGTCCCTGCTTATGTCAGCTCACCAGGCAAATATGCAGATGCATTGGGGGTATTTGCCATCCTGGTCCCAGTTTTGGTCTCTTGCTGGCACTGTTTGGACCAAAATGTTACAGAATCTTGCTGAGACCAGAGAGGAACACAAAGAAAGAAATAATAGGTCAGGAAATCCAGGCCTAGTTACTGTACTTATCTTCATTCACTTTTTTCTATATATAATTAAAAAGAAATATTTGAAAACTTAACTTATTTTAACTTTATCATGTAAGTTTTACATCACATGTGTTCTGCAATCCTGGCATAGGTATAATTTATGTCATGTACATGACGTAAAGGATTTTGCCCAAAACAATATGAAATGAATATGAAATGTCTTACCACTTAGATAAAGTAATTCTACAGTGTCTTATATCAAGATGGATGGGTTTTCATCGGTATTAATTTAAGACTGTTGTGTTTAACATAGTTTCACTTGCTTGCAGGGTCATTTGTTTCTCATTATGATAAAACTGTGCCCTAAGTCAAACCACATCAGCACATCTGGTGACTACTTTTACATATCCCTCGTAGGCTGATCTTATCCACAGTTATGTGGAGTGTGTATGTACTAACATATAGTACTTTCTTGTCACTGTACACATGTACGATGAGATTACAAAGCCAATTCCAGTAGCAGTGCAAAAAACAGTGTAAAGAATAGACAATAAATAGACAAAGTAATGGTACAAAAAAAAATATATATACATATATACATACATACATATATATATATTGCCCATTTTGGTAGGAAATAATGCACATTGTAGGGTATTGCACAGTAGGTAACAGTGTTTAATAGTGACTGACGACAGTCCGGGGGTTTGGGTGGCTGGACTATGAGAGCAGTGCATGTGAGAGTTCAGAGTGGTTATTGCTTTTGGGAAGAAGCTGTTTTTGAATCTGTTTGTATTAGCCCAAATGCACCTGCAACTTGCATTCATAATGCTCTTACATACGTCAGTTGATGCTATATCTTCTTGCCACTTTTCATGCCATGAAAATGCTAGTCAGAAGTATAAAATTGTGCTGGACCAGCCAAATAAGGTGTGTCTCAATCAGTGTTACTTAGTAACGCGTCACTCTAATCTGACCACTTTTTCGAGTAAGGAGAAATCTAACGCGTTATTATTTCCAAAGCAGAAATCAGATTAAGTTACTTTTTCAAGTCACTGTGTGTTCATATTATTTTTGTCATTTGCCTAAAAATATATCTTTTTAATTTCTTCTTGTGTCTCAGGAGTGCCGTCACGTATGTGACAAGTCACGTTTTCAGCACGAGGACAACTCACGTGTAACACCACGCAGCGACACAAACACAAACAACAATGCAGGGAGTAGGGAGATGCGCGTTTTCATCCTGGAAATACAGTCATTCTTTTGAGTTTGTGTCAGCTACAGGTGAGAACATTAAGGTTCGTTGTACACTCTGTGCTGGCGACAAAGTGATATCATGCTTCAAAAACACAACGTCAGATTTGAAGAAACATTTGGAGTCGCAGCACAATTAAGTTTACGGAGCAAGTCCCACCAGGGGTCCGTTTCACAAAGCAGGTTTAGTGAAAACTCTGAGTCTGTTAACCCTGAAATGAGGGAAATTCTGAGTTTTCCGTTTCACAAAGGGAGGTAACTCAAACCAGAGAAAGAGGGGTAACTCTAGCCTGTTTCACAGAGAGAGGTAACTTAAGCTCTCGGTCAGTTACCATGGTAACATACTCTTTGAACCTAACCTGGTCAGGACCTGGGGCCTCATTTGTAAACGTTGCGTACGCACAAAAGAAGGCGTACGCAACTCTCTACGCACACCGTGGGATTTATAAAAAGAGAACTTGACGGGAAAATGTGCGGTCCTCCACGCAAACTCTGACCCATGCGTACGCACATAACTGGGGTAAGGAGAAACTGCGCCACTGATGGCAGAAGAAAGAAACGGGAGAAACTGTAAAATACTGATCGTGTAAAATAAATAGTAATATTACCTCATATATGAACAGTTTATTTGCAAGAAATGTATTTAAAAAAAAACTATTTCTACAATGAATGAACAAAAATACTCCCTGGAGTGCACATGGGAAACATATGATTTAGGACAAAAGTAAGACAACAGTAGAGCAAATTACATTTACACTGATTTAAATGCAGTTTAATATATTAATATCCCATACCATATAGCGCATTTCGCATTTTCTGCGTTTTTTTGCAAATGGGATGTCGGAGATGCGGAGCACTTGAGCAAGGCAACTGTATGCAGAGCGGTCAGAAAAGTGTGCCTCGCCCTGAAACGGCTACTACCCATCTTTATCGTTTTCAGCTCCTCTGCCTCCGTTAGAGGTGGCGGTGCTGGGCCACCACCCGTTTTACGCGCATCTGCTTTCTTTCTGTTGGCTGAGTAGAAGTCTGTGTTAGTTTTAATAGGCTTAATTATTTAACAGAACATGATATAGATGAGAAGACATTTATGTGTGTGAAAACAGCATTATGTTGGGGATAAAACAATTGTACAGTCAAACAGCCACTTAATATTTACTTTACAATGTAAAACATGATCAAAATAAGGTACCCCCATGAGATTATGCCGAGGTCTAATGTTTTTATGTTTCATCTTAAGTTGCTGCCAAGTGCGCTTCTCCCCCGCGGGGTTGCTCCTAAATGAAATAAATCAATAGGCTACCACTCAAGCAGTTTCCCCATGTAATATTATTGTGATTGCAAAGGACTACATTTAAATTTACGCATTGACCCGAGCACCAATGTTCCCCCACGCCGTCTCCCTCTCTTTTGCTGCTGCAGCGGTGTTACACTTCCTTCTAAAAACGTGCGCAAACTAACCGTTTGAGCGCATTAATATTTCCAGTGGGGTGAAAAACTAGCCCTCCTCTTCCCCGTTGTTATGGTGACTCGTCGGATCGGGGCTCCATTGATGCTGTCTTTTTATACTTGTAGTGCACGCGCTTAACTCCTCTTGTTCTCTGTTCTGGAACCGAAAACTCAGAGTTTCCTATCTCAGAGTAGATCAACTCGGAGTTCAGGGTTAGACTCAGAGTTTGTTGAACCTGCTTTGTGAAATGGACCTCAGGTGGTGTTAAAGGGATATTCCGGTGTAAATTTAATCCATGGTCTAAATCACTGTGAAATGGTCTGATTTAGACTCCCTTTCGAGAGATCAAGTTAGCAGACCGCTAATTTACTGAGTTTTATCAACCTCAGAAACAACCGCACGACAACAATACACTGCAATAAATAGATCCAAATATAAATCGCCACCAAAAAGCCACAAATAATGCTCAGAAGGTTACACCCCGCCTTTCCGAAACGCCGCTGTTCCGAACATAGACTTCAATTCATCATAATGGCGGGGTTTCCCTTTTTTTCAAAGACCCCGCTATTCCGAAAAGTCTATTGGGGAAACCCCTCCATTCCGAAACCCCCCCACTCCGAACGGACACAATCAGAAAGGAAACGGAGGCTGTGCATTTATCCTTTTTTCCTTTGTGGGTTCAAACGGATCATGTGGCTGATTAACCGCAAAACAAGCCTACTTCATATTAATGACATAACGCCCATTATGCTTCAGCTGGACAAATGGCTATGTCGAATTGAAATTACTTTATCATGCTAAATATCCGAAATTGTATGAAAATTGCTCCAATGCGTTATACCGATCTTCGTGCATATTCAGACACAGCCTGATATGGGTTCTGAGCAAAGGAATGTCTGTTTTCTCCCCGGTCTGTTGTCAGCAGGAGCAGGGGCTGCAGGCTCGCGCCTGGGTGAAGTGGGCTCAAGCCAGAGTTCAGCCGAGAGAGAAGAAATGTGTATTTCTTTTGCTCTGTGGGAGATCTCCCACAACAGAGTGGATGAGAAACCAAGGGGGACAGATCTGCCCAGCAAACATCAGAACGCAGAGTGCTGCCTTTGTCTGTCACCTGGTTCAGCACCCTGGACACCTGCCTGCTTAACTGGATGTGGGAATTTGATGCATTTGAAGCCGCGACATTTGGACAGAAACGTCATATATAATAACATTTTTTCGAGTCGTAAACAGTTCTGTAAGTGTAAGAAATAACAATCAATTAGGCTATTAGTGTTAGTCCTTCTTCATATAAAGTTGTGTTACAGTCGCACAGCTGGAGACCGCTAACAAAGTTAGAGACAAGAGAGACAATGTATGAAATTCTGCAAAATTATGTGCGGTCAATATGACCGCTTATGGCTGAAATAGGTAAAACAAATCACATTTTCTTTTCCTTTTGTGTAATTTATATAAAAACTATTCTCAATTAAAATACAGACACTTTTAGAAAGATGGTTAGAAGTCTGTAATGTTTGCATTTTGTTTACATCGCAGATTGATAACTTAATTGTGATAATGTTCAAAGTTATCATTATTGTTGTTATTATTATTATTATTATTTACTGTGCTAGGTATTCTTTTCGTGGATCTTGGTGCTTGGAGCAATATTGTTGTTGTGGCATTCATGCCAATAAAGCGAATTTGAAATGAATTGAATTAATAAGAGGGCAAGAGAGAGGGAGTGTGGACGGGGGATCCGTTGTGTGACAGCGGAGCGGAGGGTCAGCAGCTGGATTTTGCACGCACAGTCAGTATTATTAGTAGGTGTTTGAGGTTTATTACATTTGCGGACATTATTACATTCAATGTACAGCATTTGCGCCCTTGCCTTACAGCGCCTTTGCGTGCGCACAGTTTGCGTGTGTAGGCCCGTGCTCATGATAATCCGTCTATGGCTATAAGAGATGGATACACAATCAATTTCATGTAGTGTTTATTGAATCAAAAATACATAGGTAGCCTATTGTCTTCTCCTCTGCTTTGTTTTTTCAAAGACAAACTGAGCAGCACTGCTCAATCCACTCATACATTGTTAATCTTCCACAAAGACAAGTTATGTTAAAACGAACGACCAGAGGGGTCATTCCCCGGCAGATCGCACCCATGGGCAGTGATGTGCACAAGGGGGGGGCAGGGGGGTCAGTCACCCCCCCTCGTGGCCCAATTGTTGAAAAACGCGCGCTAAAGTGCCCTCCTGAGAGCCAAAACGCGCGTTAAAGTGCCCTCCTGAGAGCCAAAAAAGCGTGCCAAAGTGCCCTCTTGGTTGGCAAAACACACTAAACTGCCCCCTTGGCTGGTTAAAACATGATAAACTGCACTCTTGGTTGGCAAAACACACTAAACTGCCCTCTTGGGAGCCAAAACATGATAAAGTGCCCTCTTGGGAGCCAAAACACATGCTAAAGTGCCCTCTTGGGAGCCAAAACACGCACTAAAGTGCCCTCTTGGGAGCCAAAACGCGCGCTAAAGTGCCCTCTTGGGAGCCAAAACGCACGCTAAAGTGCCCTTCTTTTCGCCCCTGCCCTTCAAAAAGTCTGCGCACGCCACTGCCCATGGGCCACAGTTTATTTCAGAATTGTGCAAGTGCGGCTGGAAGTGGGGATTTCAGCACCACGGATAGCGCGTGTAAAAAGATTAAACACGTTAGAAACGTTTAAATGTGTTTGCTGCAAGCGAAAATATACTACATAATAAATGAAGATAGTGACATAGGCCTATTAGCAATAAAATAGGCCTGGTGAGCGGATGGCAGTGTTTGATGTAGGAAGTAATGTAAACTTGAAAATAAATTTCGGAACAGCGGTGTTTTGAGGGGAGGGTCGGAACAGCGGTGTGTCGGAGTGGGTGTGTTTCGGAATGGTGGGGTTTCGCAATGGAGGTGTGTCGGAATGTCACGGCGCACCCTACTCGCTCGGAACAGCACCAAACTTCAGAAACAGTACAAATAGGGTCTCAGCACATAGTCTGGGGCATCTAACCTCCGCTAGCTTAGCTAGGGATGCTAAAAACATAGTTCAACTCTCCTCCATCAGGAAGTCCTGACGCGACGATTACCGAGTGCGATTAGAAATGCTCAATTCCGATCTTTTCCCTGTCCGCTCTCGATAATAACTGTCATAAACTCGGAGGTAAGACACATATGAACTTTGATTGCTTTTCCATGGAGTCATAATCATACATTTTTATCCATGAGCCGCGGAACTCTACTGCACTCGGTAATCGAGTCGTCGGGACTTCCCGTCAACAGGAAGCTGCTGCAGAAGAGAGGTAAATTTAGTCAGCTTTTCAGTGGAAATCCAGCTAAGCTAGCAGAGGTTAGATGCCTCGTACTATGTGCTGAGACCCTATTTGTACTGTTGCTGAAGTTTGGTGCTGTTCTGAGCATTATTTGTGGCTTTTTGGTGGCGGTTTATATTTGGATCCATTTACTGCAATGTATTGTTGTCATGCGGTCATTTCTGAGGTTGATAAAACTCTGTAAATTAGCGGTCTGCTAATTTGATCTTTCGAAAGGGAGTCTAACACAGTTTCACGGTGATTTAGACCATGGATTAAATTTACACCGGAATATCCCTTTAAGGAGAGAGCTGCTTGCAAAGCCACCCCCTCAACTTCTGCAGGAGGTCCCCCACCACCCAAAAAACAAAAGCTGGACTTTGATGCAAAACAAGTAAGCGATACATTGTTTACTTGGCGTTACTGTTAAAAATGCACTTCCAGTAAAGTGAGTATTGGCAAAACCGGTTGTCATTTTTATATTGAGGCGGTGGGGGGTGTTGTCAGCAGCTGCTGAATGTAACTAATAAAGTAACTTAATCTAACTTAGTTACTTTTAAAAACAAGTAATCAGTAAAGAAACTAAGTTACTTTTTAAAAGGAATAATCAGTAATCAGATTACTTTTTCAAGGTAACTTTGGCAACACTGGTCTCAATTAGCAAATATGTGATATCTCTCTAATAAATGGTACAGTTCTGTTGTAAGGTTTTGCAAATTAGTTCAAAGAAAGTCTAATAATGGCTGAACATTTTTTTCATATTGCAGTACAATTCTGCTCTGAAGTGTTGCAAATAGTCCCCAAAGAAAGGTTCATATGGGTCTAACAGGAAGCAAATATATGTGTTCTTTGTTTTATTTTACAGTACTGTTCTATTGTAATGTGTGACAATGTATCCTCTGAGAAAGTCTAATAGGCATCTACCTGGTAGGAAATCAAGTGAAGTCAAGTTGAAATCAAGTTTTCTTTTTATTTATTTTGCAGTCCCTATTCTGTTGTGATGTTTTGCAGTAACCTCCAAGGGGGTCTATACAGGTGTTAATACCTTAAAATAGCTTCCATTGTCTTTTTTAAGTGTTTTTTTGGCCTTTTATGGATTTATTTGATAGGTTAGGTGAAGAGGTGACAGGAAACATGGTGAGAGGGAGGGGGAGTGACACGCAGCAAAGGGACCCGAGCGTCGAACCCGGGTCCCCTGCAAGAAGCCTCTGTACATGGGACGCCCGCTCTACCAACTGAGCTAAACAGCGCCTAAAATAGCTTCCATAGTCTAACCTTACTGATTTATAATATAGCCTTGAAATAAACAGATCGGACGACATACCGTCTCACAAAATGTCTTTGTGTGGTCTAAATCAATCTTAAATTAAATTGATTTAATAATTTGAAGCCCTGGCCCTACCTTTGCTTATACCCTGTTGTGCTTGATGTGAAAGATTCAACAGTGCTGCAATACAGTAGGTTACTCTGTTAGCTCTAAAAGAAATATATTACTGTAACACTTTGCCTTTGAAATGGGTTACCCACAACACTGTTATCTGTTGTCATGAAAAAGACGACGTGCAAAGTAAAATACATGAGTAGACATAATGTTCCACCACTTGTCTTAGTATGATCAAAATCAATCTGTAAATAAAAGTAATTCCAGGCCCTGCGCTGACTCGCGCTTATAGCCCATTGGGTTGCTCTTAAGATTAAACAGTGCTGCAAGTCAATAAAAGAGGTTGACAGTTATAAAACTGACTGGGCTCAGAAGAGGGATGAACTGGAGGAAAGTCATGTTGGGATTTGTAGCTATTAAATTGTTCCCGCTCGTGTATTTCATCTTGTTGTATTCCTACTTCTCTTCTACTCTGTCCTCCCCTCTTTATTCCTCCTCCTGCCAGTTACAGGGACAGTTTCATCTTAATGGGATGCACAAAGCTGGAGATGTGGTTCTAGGTGGGATGTTTGAGATCCACTTCTTCTCTGTCTTTCCTGACCTGTCTTTTACTTCAGAGCCACAACAGCCTACCTGCTATGGGTGAGTTTATCAGGGAAGCAGCAAATACGCAAAGCTGGGGAAAATCTGTTGCATTTGTAAAATGGTTTTCTTTAAATTAAACATTTATCTGAAAGAATGAGATTTAGCATTTGTTCTTTTTTAAAGAAATTGCTTTTTTAAACAGTTTTAAGTATTTTGATAACCATTAAGATTCAACTGGCTTAGTTGTTTCCAAAAGCTCTAGCTGTCAGATGTTGTGTCATGTATTTCTCTTTTGTTAACACTGGCATTTCTATTTTATCTTAGTTTTGACATTCCAGGGTTCAGGGCTGCCATGACTATGACCTTTGCTATTGATGAGATCAACAGAAATGCCAACCTGCTACCTAATGTGACTCTGGGATACAGTCTTTATGATAACTGTGTCAAACTACAGATAGGATTTCGTGCAGCAATGTCCCTCATCAGTGGTCAAGAACAGCAGTTTATATTAGATGAGACCTGTGTAGGAACCCCTCCAGTCATAGGGATTGTGGGTGATTCTTCTTCTACAAGTTCAATTGCTATCTCCTCTGTCATAGGTTCATACAGAGTACCTATGGTAAGTTTGCCAATTTGCCATCTTATAATTCTTGTGGATCATTTTGATTTTATTTCAAATTTAACATCTTTTTTAAACATGCCTACAACATTTAAAAAATAAAAAAGCTGGAAAAGGCTTTGAATGTTTTCAGGCTGTTCAGTGTGTGTCTTTCACAGGTGAGTTATTTTGCCACATGTTCCTGTCTGAGTGACCGGCAAAAGTTTCCATCCTTCTTTCGGACAATCCCAAGTGATGCTTTCCAGGTGACTATCCATCAGCAAAATGAATGTGCATAAAAAAGTTGCTCAAAAAGAACATCCCTTCAGTGAATCAAAATTATAATCTTTGCAAAGCCACATTTTTGCATGATTTATTGAGAAACTTGTTTAGTATGTTTTCAAATTTTCTGTGCAATAATCCCTTCACTCTTTAATATTCTAGGTGAGTGCTATGATCCAGATTTTGAACCACTATGACTGGACTTGGGCAGGTCTGCTGGTCAGTGACGATGACTATGGGCTCCACGCTGCTCGATCCTTCCAATCTGACTTTGTTCAATCTGGTGGAGGTTGTCTGGCCTATGTTGAGATCTTACCCTGGGGAAATGACCCAGCTGAACTAAGGAGGATCGTGGATGTGATGAAGAAATCCACAGCACATGTGGTTATTGGGTTTGCACATGAGAGTCACATGATTAACCTCATGGAAGAGGTGGGTAAAAATTTCAATATGGCACAATTTAATTCCACAACTTAATGATTTAATTGTCAAAGTGAGAGAATCAGTTTACAGCAACATATCGTATGCATCACTTTGGTTGTAGCAATGTATAAAACACAGGATTGCACTTGTGTATAAATGACTAAGACAAGCTTATAATCTGCATATAAAAAGCCATTACAGCATAATGTATATAGTTGGTTCAATACACAGGTGCTGAGGCAGAATGTGACAGGCTTGCAGTGGCTTGCCAGTGAAGCTTGGACAGCAGCTGCTGTGTTTCAGACCCCCCATTTCATACCGTATCTGGCCGGCACATTGGGCATCGCCATCCGTCGAGGAGAAATACCAGGGCTCAGGGAATTCCTGCTACGAATACGTCCTGACCCACACAACAACAGCTATAGAAACAGCATAGTGAGAGTTTAACTTTATAATGTGATGACAAAGTCTAAGAATAATATCATGTTTTTATTTCTGTTTAAATGTGGGTTGCATTGCAGGTGAAACTGTTCTGGGAATACACATTTCAGTGTAGATTTGCACAACCTCCAGCAGGTTGGGTGGAAACTGAAGCAGTATCATGTACAGGACAGGAAGATTTAGAGGATGTGGAGAATGATTTGCTGGACACTTCAAACCTTAGGCCTGAGTATAATGTGTACAAGGCTGTGTATGCTCTGGCCTATGCCCTTGATGATATGCTGCAGTGTGAGCACGGGAGAGGCCCTTTCAGCGGGCACAGCTGTGCCACTTTGCAAACACTGGAGCCATGGCAGGTGTGATATCAATTCATAAAACATTGAGACAAGATTTTTCCTACTGCTGGTTAATAGCAGTGGGTAGTTTTATCTGGTCAGAGACAGCAATATCCTAACAACAGTGCAGACATCCTGAAGCCTTAAGAGGCATGTGAGAAAAAAAGATTGTTGTGATGAAGTCTGAACTACATTGTCTTATCTTCTATATTTAAGAACAGGTGAAGAGGGGTTTTGCCAGGATAATCTTTCTGAATTCCTTAATCCTCAACAAGCTGGGGTAAAAGTAGTGCTATATGTAAGAAATATTTTTGTTATGACCCATTCTGATGTGTTTGGTTTTGTAATACTCATGTTGGCCACAGGAGGTTGCATTACTATATTGTTCATCAAAAGTTATGCAACTTCACTTTCCTGCCTTTCAATTAGCTGGAAATGTATTTTGATTGATGCTGAAACTCATCTGAAAGAGAACACGATTGCCTTCAAAGACATCGAAAAATCGATCACTTTACACACAGAGCCTCCACAGATGTGTTACTTCACCTTAAAGGAAATATTTTGTTAGATGTGTTAATGTATACATATATAAATCTGATATATAAATCTTTTTTAATCTATAATCTATGTCTGAATCTTTTTCTCTCTCCCTTATTCTGATATTCATAGTTAGTGTATTACTTGCAGAAGGTCAATTTCTCCACAACATTTGGTGATCAAGTATCCTTTGATCAAAATGGTGATGCTTTACCGATCTATGATGTCATGAACTGGCTGTGGCTCCCTGATGGAAGAACTAAATTGCAGAACGTGGGTGAGGTCAAGAGGTCGGCCTTTAAAGGTGAAGAACTCACAATTGATGAAAAAAAAATCTTCTGGAATTCTCAATCCAAAAAGGTTAATTCTGATTTTTTCAACACCTCATGGATAACTCATTATAGCAGTTTGATGTAGTCTATAATAGCAGATATTTACTTTTCTCCCTATAGCCACCCCGCTCAGTGTGTAGTGAAAGCTGTTCTCCAGGTACCCGCATGGCCAGAAAGAAAGGAGAGCCTGTGTGCTGTTTTGACTGCATTCCTTGTTCTGACGGAAAGATCAATAATCAGACTGGTTGGTATTCAGTTTTCAAAACTGTTGTGTGGAAATATACATAAATCTCAAAGCTGTTCCTTTTGTCATAGACTCCATAGAGTGCACCAGATGTCCCGAGGACTTCTGGTCAAGTCCCCAGCGTGACCACTGTGTTCCTAAGAAAACAGAGTTTCTCTCCTACCATGAGCCTCTGGGTATCTGCTTGACAGCAACTTCTTTGCTGGGCACATGTATGTGTGCTGTTGTCCTAGGCATATTTATCTGTCATCGCAGCACACCCATAGTACGCGCCAACAATTCAGAGCTGAGTTTCCAGTTACTGCTGTCACTTAAGTTATGTTTCCTGTGTTCACTGCTCTTTATCGGTCGCCCCAGACTGTGGACATGCCAGCTGAGACATGCAGCATTTGGGATCAGCTTTGTGCTTTGTGTCTCATGTATTCTGGTAAAAACCATGGTGGTTCTGGCTGTGTTCAAGGCCTCCAAGCCAGGAGGTGGAGACAGTCTGAAGTGGTTTGGTGCAATGCAGCAGAGAGGAACAGTTATTGTTCTCACTTCTGTTCAGACAGCAATCTGTACTGCCTGGATTGTATCTGCCTCCCCAACTCCTTATAAAAACACTCAATACTACATTGACAAGATTGTTTTTGAGTGTGCAGTTGGGTCCACAGTTGGTTTTGCAGTGTTGCTGGGCTATATTGGCTCATTGGCTTCCCTCAGTTTCCTGATTGCATTTATATCAAGGAATCTTCCAGATAGTTTCAATGAGGCCAAACTCATCACTTTCAGCATGCTGATATTCTGTGCTGTGTGGGTGGCCTTTGTCCCTGCTTATGTCAGCTCACCAGGCAAATATGCAGATGCAGTGGAGGTGTTTGCCATCCTGGCCTCCAGCTTTGGTCTCTTGCTGGCGCTGTTTGGACCCAAATGTTACATAATCCTGCTGAGACCAGAGAGAAACACAAAGAAAGCAATCATGGGTCGAGCTACAAGCAAGTCATAAGAACTGCATTTAATTACAAGAGACAGAATCGGCACTTCTTTTGTATACACTACAGAAATACAAGCAAAAAAGTATGTTTTGGCAGTTACTAGCAATGGCACTGTTATAAGATTAATTTGCTCTGCTTTACACCATAGAATTAGAGTTACAACGTATAACCTTTGCTATATTTGACAGTCATTAATTCCCAAATAATTCAATGACTGCACTTTTATCTCTGAGGAGTAGCTGTGTCGATGGATGAAATGTTTCTTATTCAAGAAAGAGTTCAGTTCATCTGAAATTCCACTGCAAGTTGCTGATGAAGTGAATGGGATGAGATCAGATTATCATCATTAAATGATCTGCTGGAATATTCTAGGGTCTTTTATCTCAGTTCCAATTACTACCAGATTTTTCAAAATGAGTTCTGACTTTTTCCCAGAATTCAGAATTCAGAGAAAAAGGTCAGAGCTTAATATGTTTTTATAGCTTCCCTATCCTGTTCCATAGCTTTGCTATTTGAGAAAAGACAATAAGATACGTTATGACTGTATTGTTAATGAACAATACAGTACCAGTCGTTTAGAATTCGGGCAATTTGGCTGCCAGTCAGCTGGGATTCAGTTTCCAGACACTTTACAGTTTCAGAGTTAACATGCCCATTCAAGCCCCATTCATTCATTTCAGGGTGTCACCACGAGATGGTGCTTCCTTCACACAGAAACACTGGTACATAAACCTCTAAGTGGTGGCCCACAGTAAACTGCAGAATCACGTTTCTCTGTTTTGGCATTGTTTGTACAGTATGTTTCCCAAACTTACAGCAGCTACTGAAACTTCAATGATATTTTCCACCTGTCTTGTCAGTGGGTAACATTTTACCTGCACGTTTCACTTTACTGACCTTAATGTTAAAGAATAATATACACTCCACCTGAAAGTGTCACATATTTATTGTGCATCAACTCAGTGTAGCTGTTTATTGGAGGTAGGCCATAATTTGTAAACACTTAGCGAATTGAAACCTAATGTTCTTTGTTTAATTGCTACACCTTCTTACAATAATGTCTATAATCAGTATCGGTGTCTCTTTTCTTTTTCAGTTTTTATGTATGCTTTATAGAATGATTGCAGTGAATCCGGATTTGGTTGGTTAGTTAGAGTTTTTAATCATTAAGGGTGATTGCAAGGAGTCATCCAGGAACATTTTCTACAAGGTGAAGGCATTTGCTTTGAAAAGCCTTGCATTGTGAAGCAGAAGCTCTATTGGGATTATTAGACCATTAACGACCGTGTGTTGTTTTGATTACACAAATATATTCAAAGATTATGATTTCAGGTTCATGTTGGAATATATATATATATATATAGTAATATATATGTTGATAAATACCAGCTATCTGGCCATCAAACCTTTCTTAGTGTTTTTCTCAGGCCTTAAAAGAATAATGAAACACTTTGGAGCAAAAATACAGATCAGTAAACCATAGCTGGAGGCCAGGATTGCAAAAATTTCCACAGCGACAACATACTTCCCAGGAGAACTAATGTAAGCAGGAACAAAGGCCACCCAGACAGCACAGAATATCAGCATGCTGAAGGTGATCAGTTTGGCCTCGTTGAAGTTGTCAGGAAGTTTCCGAGCAAGAAAGGCCAGGAGGAGGCAGGTGCAGGCCAGCAGGCCAATGTAGCCCAGAACCAGCGAGAAGCCCACCACAGAAGCCATGGCACACTCCAGGGTGACCTTTGACCCTTGGAAACCCAGATCACGTCGAGGCTCTGGGGGGCTGAGGGACAGCCATATGGCACAGATGGTAACCTGAGTTAAATAAAATGCAACTGAATTGATTTAAAATATAGTACAACAACACGTACGTAAAACTTGCACACATCTGTAGTACCTGTATACAAGTGAGAATGCAGACACTTCCTCTCTGTTGACCTTTACCAAACCACTTAATCAAGGCTGCAGCACCGGGCCGAGCTGAGCAAAACGCTGCTAGAACAACTATGGTCTTGACTTTGAGGCACGAAACACAAAGTACAAAGCTGATCCCAAAGGCTGCCTGCTGAAAACAACAGGACCAGAGGGACGGACGACCGATGAAGACCAGCGAGCACAGGAAGCAGAGCTTCAGAGACACCAGAAGCAGGAAGCTCAGTTCTGAATTGTTGGCCCGAACCTGTACAGGAGAAATCTTGTTAAAAAATGGACATTATCAGCCAAACAAGGAATTATTCAGATTAAATGTATATTTAGATCAGTAATGTAGTAGTCCACTTTAGCTTGTAGAAAGAAATCCCATGTTAGGGAACTAAATGAAATGGACCTCACCATATCATCAACAAATACAACTGCACAGCAATGAGGATTTGATGACATTTACAGTTTAGTTTTGTTAACATTACTTTGGATTTTTACCATAGGTGATTGACGATAGCAAATAAACACCACAAACACAACTGTTGTCACTGCAGCACCGGACACAGCTGCAGCAGTCAGAGTAATGCCCAATGTTTCATTAAAGGAAAGAAAGTCCAGCTGACGAGGGACACAGGCTGTTTTTTCAGCATTGGACCAGAACTCAAATGGACAACGCTCACAGTGAAGAGAACCTGAGAGAGAGAAGAGGGTAGAGAAGTAAGGAAAGAGGAGAAGTGAAATGAGAGGAAAATTAGCTTAAAGCAGGCTGATTCCAAAGTCAGCATCACTGAATTTTGGAATCTAGGATACTTGACTATCCAGTGTTTTTTATTGTTAAACCTCACCAGTTGTATTGCTAATCTCCCCTTCAGGACATGAAACGCAGTCAAAGCAGCAGAGAGGTTCTCCTTTCCTGTTGGCCTTTCTGGTACCTGGGGGGCAGCTCTCACTGCACACTGAAACAGGAACCTAAACATAAATCCAATTAACATTCATAATTCGGTAATTTTGTGAGTTGACAGAGATATTCCTTTCAGCAGGTTGACACAACTTGTTGATGTGACTACCTGATTGGATCCTGTGCTCCACTGAATAGCTGACTCATTAAGGTGGAGGTCAAACCCGTCCACACGACCAATCAAAACAAGTTTAAGTGACCCCTCAGGGGTGTTCTGCCAGTTGACAAGGTCGTACTTTGCTGGAATGTCGGCACCTTGGAAATAAAACGTTTCCCCTTGCGGTGTGGTGAAATTCACTTTGTTCAAGTGCTGCAACAGCTGAAACCATCAAAATATTGACACACTATGACACAGGGAGTATGATTCTCGTGCAAATTTGAAAGAACTTTAAAATTATTGGTTGTTAAAGAATAGATTTCCCTTCTCAGGATGATAACCATGTTTACCTCTCTGGGTTTGATGTGTTTTCGAGAGGAGCAGGTGGAGCTGTTGTTTCCAGGAGTGCTGTCTCTGTTTGGGCAGGAGAGAAGGCTGTGGAGGGCATGGGCTGCAGCATAAACAGCCAGGTACACATTATATGTCACCCTTAGCTGAGAGGTGTCAGTGAAGGAATGCTGCACTCCGTCCAGGGACTTTGTCCCACTGCAGGCTGGTAGAGAAGCTTTCCAAAGAGATCTACTTACTGGTGTACTCTGAATATTTAACGGATGGCTAGATTTGAGGGATGAGGAGAAATCTGAAGACAGAGGTGTGAACCGAGGAGTGCATCCAAACTCATTTTCCCAGAACTCTTTTAAAAATTCATCATCAGGACGATGAATTGGGTGCAAACTTCTGAGATAATTTGAAAATCCAGGTATAGGTGAACTTCGAATGGCAACACCAAGAACACCACTT
Source organism: Sparus aurata (assembly GCF_900880675.1). Classification (NCBI taxonomy): domain Eukaryota; kingdom Metazoa; phylum Chordata; class Actinopteri; order Spariformes; family Sparidae; genus Sparus; species Sparus aurata. Next base: position 11,830,157 of record NC_044188.1, on the reverse strand, counting down.
GCTACTTTAAAAGTGGCAAGATTTTGGAGAAGATTGCCACTGGTGCTCCAAGCCTCACTGGCCAGAAACTGTCTGTTTGTCACCTGGTGAGACCAACATGATATGATCATCATCTAGTTAGATTTTTTTTTTTTTAAAAGCCACATTGTCTGTAAAATATTGACTAATATCCAGATTGCCTTTTAATAGATTTAGTTGCTCACATTTATCTTGGCTAGCTGCAGGAACAGTTCCCTCACGTCTGTATACCAGCTAAAGACCAGAATCACTCTTGCATTCGAGGCCTGAATCCTGAGTGCTGCTCGTCTGGCATCTCTCACAATGTTTTCTCTTTGGAGAGTCTCCACAAATGCCAAACACACTCCTTTCCCCTGAGTCTCCTCCTGAAATACCTGACATGAACAGTTGTATACATTAAAGGAGCAAAAAGATTAAATGATTGAAAAGTATTACAATATGTTTTCTTGTATGCCATAACTTTTCTTCTATTTCTATTTCTACAACAAAATGGAACACCTTTACTGCCATGTGGCCATAATCATTGTTTGCTACCACTGCTCCGATCCAGGTCCATTTGAAGCGAATGGCAAGCCGGGCAATGGCTCGAGCTTGATAGATATCACTGGGGATGGTCCTGAAGAAGTTAGGAAACTGGTGCCTGTCACTTAGACAGGGGCAGCTCGACAGGTAGCTAATCTGAAAATAATTAAGATAATCAATTAATTGAATTGAAATAAAAAACAATCTTAAAAAAAACAGATGACTTTCATACAGAATGTTTGTCTTCATTGTCAAAAATAGTTTTCCTGTCCTAAGAGGAGTAAAATGAGAGGAACATTTAAACAGTGCAATTAACACAGTGAATTAAAAATGGCAGCATCTACCTGAAAATTACGATAAAAAAAGTTACAGTATAGCGTTAATACACTATATGCAAAACAAAACTTACTAGAGGCACAGAGAGTGGCCCCAGGATTTTGGAGAGTATCTGGCTTGTTATGGATGAAGCGCCACCGATGATCAAGTGAACAGGGTGATCACCTGATTACAGTGTGAAAATGTTGTCACATGACAGATAATTTATGCAGAATGTTTTTTAAAAAAGAGATCTCTCTTTTACACACAGCTTTGCATTTGTTTCACTGTCATAATTTCATTTGGTAAAGGACACAATATAATGCAGATGCACAACAAGCTACCTGAATTACAGCTGGTGCTGTCTCCTCCAACCAGTGACAGTGCTGCCTGGAGGGCCCAAGGCGGTCGACCACAGCTATCAAAGATATGATACCCCAGCTTCACACCTGGTAGCAGCATAGTACTATTATTGATTTCTTCCACTGCAAACACAGCAGCATGTATATACTGCAGTGGAACAAGTTCTAAACTGAGACCATAGGAGAAAAGAAACATGAGAAATATCAGTCAAACTTCTGATTTATTCTATAAAGCCATCATTACTTGTTCAGATTTGGGAGTTTATGATGCAAGGATACAAACTGCCGCTCTTTCTGCATTAATCACACTTAATAGTACAGTTCAGAGTGTTACCCGATGCAAGGTTTGTAGTGTGGCAACTGAGTGAAACTGTGGTCTATAGCTGGTGGATGGTAATGAAGATTAAAGAGCCCTCCAATCACCACATCTCCATCCTGGAACAGACCCTGGTTGCTGGTTGTACCCCACTGAGAACAAGTCACAGTCTGAACTACTTGCAGTCCCACCCTGAGCCCCAGCTGTCTGCCAACAAGTTCTATAAGGAGAAGGGATAGGCATGAGGAGGGCCACAGAGTGTAGAGCCAGGAGAAACAAGACATGGATACAACTGTTCTGTACACTTTGAATATATACTCAGATGGGTAACTTGTGTATATATAGGCAATACAGTCAATTCCTCTGATAGACAGTTCCTCTGATAAAAGTCAAATCAGATCAAATACAGAACAAAAAGCTGGTATTTTGGTGTTAAAAAAACAACTGTGGAGGAAAAAAAACAACAATTTGAAGATCAAAACATAGATTTTCAAACACATAACTTGGGTTGGGCACTGACTAACAAAACCACAACACCCCCCCCCCTCCTCCTCCTTAGAACAGTCCAACTATTAATGTGGGTATTTATAATAGATGTAAGGCCAAGCAAGTTAACAAGATGGCATGTAGACACAACCCCAAATCACTCCTCTCAAGAGTAACAGAAAAACAACAACAGCATGATTACATATGAGTATTGTTCTTTAGATAGGTGGGGGAGATGGCAGGTTACCTCTTTTTGAAGAGGTATGAGCAAGGCTGGCATATAACCATGTCATCAAAACTGCTCTAAACTCTAACGTAAGTGTATGACTGTGGTCATTAAATTACATTTCAAAAATACAGTGCAGAGTTGTAGTTGTTGTATAGATCTCTGCAATTAGAACATGACATGAATTAAGGGAAAAGGATTAGAATGCTAAATTACAAATGATCAGTTTCAGACCATTGTTAACAGTTACAGAGGGTCACAGCAAGACTGTTTGTTCTCTCCAGTTGTATTCACATTACCATTAGAACACTGGCTTGTATACAGAATCCAGGTATCTTCCCCATTAATGATAAAAATACCAATCATACAACTTATTTGTATGCTGAGGGTAGCTTACACTCAATTGAATATAACTTCTTTATACCTAGAGCCTGACGTGTGTTTCAGCTTTTTCTTGCTTAAAAAGTGTTGAGTATTTTGGCATGCAACATGGCAAAATCGCAGAATTGACGATACATGTATTGGATTTTTTTAAAGAATCTACTGAGATGGTCCAGTGAATGTGCCCTGCCCAGATCTGCAGTGCTCCTGTTACATTTCATGTACTCGCTTTCTTACATAAATATATGCGGAACATATTCGCAACTATCAAAATCATCCTCTCTGATGGCTCCTTCGCTGACACTACCCAACTCTCAATTGTTCCACCCTCAATATCACAACTGAGGTGCCCCAGAGCAAGGCACTTAACCCCGACTCCTCCAGTATGGCTGCTCAGTGGCCGACAGATCAGACTGTGGTTGTACTGGACAGCTTCCATGTGTGAATGTGTAACTGAGAGTATCGCTCTCAGTGAACTCTCCCAAAATAAAAAAAGATTATTTTTTTAAATCATATAAAAGAGATAGGAACAGCTTTCTTAGCTGATGGAAAAAAGTAGATGATTTTAATATTATTTGGGTCCGAAGCTCTCCCCCTTATGTTCATTTCCTTTCTGGTACCCTGATTTATATGCAGGTCCTGGTAAAGGAAAAGGAAATTCCACTCACACAAACTACTGTTAGTGTGAGTTAGTTTAGAACACTACCTTTTGCAGGTGAGGTGTCAAGCTGCCACACGACCTGAGAAATGGAACAGGTGACATTTTGCCAAAGCAACAATGAAAAAAAAGTGATTTTTTGTTGTTTTGTTAGTAACAGTGAGTATTTTGGTTCAACATAAGTGTTGTCATCATTGCTTATATAATATTTTCACCCCTTTGGGTGGCCCTGGGTATTAAGGTACATAGGCTATTTAGGAATAGAAAAATACTCCAATCTCCATCTGAGTGAGGTCAGATATACTGAGGGTATTCACAAGATTAAGCAGGATATTAAATTGAATGATTGCTGTTCCTTTCTTTGCATAATATTAAGGCACTAAACTGATAAGGCACTAAACAGCTTGATCTGGAGGGGTAAAAGGGTTAGGGTTGGATCCAGATCTGTGTTTAGTAACTGCTTAAACATGATAATAATATGTGTCTTTAAAATATTGATTTTATTATTACTGTGTATTTTAAATCAGACTACTTGACATTTGGTTAGATGTGGGGACTGACTGAACCGGATATGGTTTAGCCAGTATAAGTTCAAGTCCTCCGAACCAGCTTTATCTTTTCACGGGCTACATAATTTTAGATCCAGGCCATATAGAAACAGTGTAACAATTACCTCCCCAATGAGGGCAATTCTTAATTATTTTGTAGAATTCCATTTGATGTAAATCCCCCTCAGAACTCAAAAATAAATTTTTCAACTATTGCATCACAAAACAAAACACAACCATGGATCTTACTTATGTTCATTTTTATTTGTCTTATGCTGTACAAGGCTTGTTACATTAGTAATTGTTATATAGTAATACATAGTAATTATATGGTTTAAAGTTTGATTTTTTGAAAAAACAATACAACATTTTTCGGGTCATTTATCATTTAAAAAAACATTCCAGTCATCTGTGTAAATAAACCTAATTCATGTTGCCTAATAAAGCAGATATTCGTCAGAGTATGACTACTCTGATGAAAATGACTATATATATGTATTATATGAATAATATAAAGGGATGCAGATTGATATGTAATAGCTTAATAAAATAACTTTAATGTATTTTCTAAATTTATATCACTCTAATTTTGTAGGTCACAGCATGCAATGTAAATGTTTTTTGCTATCTGGCCATCAGGTGTTTTTTGGTGTTTTTCTCAGGTCTCAAAAGAATAATGAAACACTTTGGAGCAAACATACAGAGCAGTAAACCATAGCTAGAGGCCAGGATTGCAAAAATCTCAACAGCAACTGCATATTTGCCAGGAGAGCTAACGTAAGCAGGGACAAAGGCCACCCAGACAGCACAGAATATCAGCATGCTGAAGGTGATCAGTTTGGCCTCGTTGAAGTTGTCAGGGAGTTTCCGAGCAAGAAAGGCCAAGAGGAGGCAGGTGCAGGCCAGCAGGCCAATGTAGCCCAGAACCAGAGAGAAGCCCACCACAGAGGCCATGGAACACATTAGGGTGACCTGTAATTCTGGGATGTCCAAGTCAGCTTGGGGCACTGGAGGACTCAGTGAAAGCCAAATAATACAGATGATAACCTTAATGAAACAAAAGAAAAAACATTGCACAGGCTAATGTATGTAATGATATAATATTTTGAAAAATATAGCAGTTTTTATCATAAAAAGTGCATGTGCATCTCTGACCTGTATACAGGTAAAGAGGCCAACACTTCCTCTCTGTTGGCCCGGACCAAACCACTTCATCAAGGCTGCAGCACCGGGCCGAGCTGAGCGAAACGCCGCCAGAACAACTATGGTCTTGACTTTGAGGCAGGAAACACAAAGTACAAAGCTGATCCCAAAGGCTGCCTGCTGGAACCGACAGGACCAGACTGATGGACGACCGATGAAGACCAGTGAGCACAGGAAGCAGAGCTTCAGCGAGACAAGAAGCAGAAAGCTCAGTTCTGAATTGTTGGCTCGCACCTTATAATGAGAATTGAAAAGACAAACACATTTAACCCGAAATGGATTCATTTAGAATATTTTAAACAAATACTTCTATTATATACAGTAATGCAGAATTAATTTCTGTCTGAATAAATTACTGAACAAGCCAAAATTGTTGTCGAAAATGTTCAGTGTGTCTTTATTACATTATTCTGTATCCTTACCATAGGTGTTTGATGGTATAAAATAAACACCACAAACACAGCTGTCGTCACTGCAGCACCAGACACAGCTGCAGTGGTCAAAGTAATGCCCAATGTTTCATTAAAGGAAAGAAAGTCCAACTGACGAGGAACACAGGCTGTTAGATCAACATTGGACCAGAACTCAGATGGACAACTCTCACAGTGAAGAGAACCTGAGTGAAAGACACACAAAAGCCATAAATAAACTTAAACAGGAGACAGAGAAGACATAAAAGGATCAAGGTTGTTGCATATAAGAAGAATGTACTTTTGTGATTGCAGCACAGGCCGAATAAAATGTGTAACTGAACATCTTATGTCTTGATTTCCTCACCAGTTTCATTGCTAACCTCCCCTTCAGCACATGGGATACAGTCGAAGCAGCAGAGAGGTTCTCCTTTCCTGTTGGCCTTTCGGGTACCTGGGGGGCAGCTCTCACTGCACACTGAAACAGGAACCTAAACATAAACCCAATTATTGTTTGTTTTCATGTGAATTGACATTTCTACAGCAGACTGACATACTTGGTGTGACTACCTGATTGGTTCCTGTGCTCCACTGAATAGCTGACTCATTAAGGTAGAGGTCAAACCCGTCCACACGACCTATCAACACAAGTTTAAGTGACCCCTCAGGGGTGTTCTGCCAGTTGACAAGGTCGTACTTTGCTGGAACGTCAGCACCTTTGAAATATAACAGTTCACCCTGTGGTGTGGTGAAATTCATGTTGTTCAAGTGCTGCAACAGCTGAAACCATCAAATGTTGAAATAGTTGCCATTTTACTCAGAAGTAGATATACAGTACTGTGTTTTAATGTTCTAAATAATCAATCCCCTAGAAATTTAAAAACATGGGTTGTGAAAGTCTAAAATGCCTCTCATGAGAGTGTTGAAATATACATATTTTTGTTTACCTCTCTGGGTTTGATGTGTTTTGGAGAGGAGCAGGTGGCACTGGTGTTTCCAGGAGGGCTGTCTCTGCTGGAGCAGGAGAGAAGGCTGTGGAGGGCATGGGCTGCAGCATAAACAGCCAGGTACACATTATATGTCACCCTTAACTGAGAGGTGTCAGTAAAAAAATTCTGCACTCTCTCGAGGGACTCCGTCCCACTGCAGGGTGGTAGATAAGTCTTTTGAAGCAATCTGTTTGCCCCAGGACTACAGCCAAACTCATTTTCCCAGAATTCTTTTAAAAAAGCATCATCAGGACGACGAGATGGCTTTAAATTCCTGAGATAACTTTCAAATCCAGGTATAGGTGAACTTCGAATGGCCACACCAAGAACACCACTTGCCACTTGAGAAGTGACAAGATTTTGGAGAAGATTGCCACTGGTGCTCCAAGCTTCACTGGCGAGGAACTGTCTGTTTGTCACCTGGTGAGAGCAACATGATATGATCAAGAGATATAAAAAAAACATGTACATGTTTCTCATATAAGATTCGTTATGTATTTATTTACAGATTCAGTGCTCACATTTATCTTGGCTAGCTGCAGGAACAGTTCCCTCACGTCTGTATACCAGCTAAAGACCAGAATCACTTTTGCATTCGAGGCCTGAATCCTGAGTGCTGCTTGTCTGGCATCACTCACAATGTTTTCCCTTTGGAGAGTCTCCACAAATGCCAAACACACTCCTTTCCCCTGAGTCTCCTCCTGAAATACCTGACATGCAGGTACAGTTGAAAGTAGCAAAAAGATTAGATGATTAAAAAGAATTTAAATGTTGTATGCCACAACATTTCTTCTATTTCTGTTTCTACAACAAAATCGGAACACCTTTACTGCCATGTGGCCATAATCGTTGTTTGCTACCACTGCTCCGATCCAGGTCCATTTGAAGCGAATGGCAAGCTGGGCAATGGCTCGAGCTTGATAGATATCACTGGCCATTGTCCTGAAGAAGTTGGGAAACTGGCGCCTGTCACTTAGACAAGGACAGCTAGCAGTGTAGCTTACCTAAAAGACAAGAAACATACATACATACATACATACATACATACATAAACATACATAAATACATACATGTATACATGAATGTGTTAATAACTTTAGAGCTGCAGCAGATAAAGGATGAACTCAACAAAAAAAAATGTATATACTGCTGGGTGGCAACCTATAATAAATATAACTACAACTTTAGATTCTCAATAAAATAAATACAAATGAATTAATTAAAGTAACCAGTAGGGCTAACACTAACTAAACTAACTAAAACTTTACAGTAATGAAGTGGGATAAAAGTTTAATATTTGCCACTGAGATGTAAGTATACATAAATATATGGTTTAGGTTGAAAGGGTATCTATGGTGTGTATAATTTTGTGGGACCCTGCAATTGAATGAATGGGCTTGTTTACAGTGAAATCTAGGCACACTCCCAGTAGGAGGGGGGGACTCCCAGTGGCTGGAAATTGACCGGGAACCAGCTGGCAGTTTGATGGGCGGGAAAAATCGTGGTGGCTGTATCTGTAGTTATTCTAAAATCACATAGCTATTCTGAAATGTCACACCCATAAAGATTGTTGTCATTTCATTTTCACCCTGGGGTGATGTTGTCTACTCTGAGAATACAGTTTACGAAATACACAAGAAGTTCTTTCACTGCCAGGATTTAAACTCATAGAAATATGAAATTAATCATCTTGTTTTAAAATTTGTTTTTTGTATTTTCAACCGTTGAATTTATGGTATATATTTGCAATTATGTATATGTCTTGTTTGCTTTATTTCTTCAGGATTCTTGAAACTGAGTGATTTACTGGTGAAATAATCTACATAATATAGAATGAATGCTCGTTCACAAAAAAGAATCAGCATAATAATAATCACTGACACTTTAATTATTCTTGCCCCTTTGCCGTCGATTTGTCAGTGTGCTAATATAGAAGGCAAACAATCTGATCTCAAGCAGTTTGATCTAACACAGAGCAGTCTCCAATTATGTAAAATCCTTGAACACTTATCAGAGTCTACTTATTACTAGACCAAACCAACCTATTTAAAGATTTGTCAAGTCAAATTATCTTGATGCATTGACAGATATTTCACCAGTATTATGTATTTTAATTTTAGTATTAACATTTTCTTCTTAAATTTAGTGTTTGTTTCTTGTATTTCAGCTTTACTTTCAAGCAAGTTAAGTTTGCTATCAGGACAGCAAAAATATATGTTACCTAATATGATACACAATCACTTATAGTAGCATTGCAGGGAGATAAATGGGACTTCTTTTAAGACAATTTTGCACTTGTCCTGTTGACAGATTTTGGTTTACTTATTACAAGCAAAAACAACTTGTATTCATTGTATTTGACTTATTTAGTCCAGAAAGTATCATTTTTCCAATGAACCTATGCTTAAAATGCACTGCTAATAGAACATGAAAAGAAAAAATATATGACCCACTATTAACGCACCAAAGTCCATCAAAGTGGTTTAAAAACCCTATGAATGTTTTGTTTAACAGGGTAAATGTTAATCCAAAGAGTGTCTCACAAAGTGAAAATCGTATTTTAACGTTTTGAGTAAAAACTTGTCTTATTTCAATTCCAGTTTTCCTTGAAAACAAACACCAATAACTTTGGGGATTTTGATAGAACTCACTAAAGGCACAGAGAGTGGCCCCAGGACGTTGCAAAGTATCTTGGCTGCTATAGATGAGGAACCGCCAATGATCAAAGGAATGGGCCGATCACCTGATGACATCATGAGATATAAATATAATTAAAGAGAATAATTCATTTGTTAAATAAAAATAGTGTTTGGTTCTGTTACCTGTGTTTATGCTGTCCTCACTGTATTCACTTGTTATTAATAGAGAAGAATGTACAACAATTCCATGTGAACTTGATTTAGTACCTCTCCTTTCTCCGATGCCCTCTCCGTATCCAACAGAGTAGTCTGGCCAGGCTGCTAAATTACAACTGGTGCTATTTCCTCCAACCAGCGACAGTGCTGCCTGCATAGCCCAAGGGTGCAGGCTACAACTATCATGAATGAGGTAGCCAAGCTTCAAACCGGGTAGCAAGTTTGAACTATGATTGATTTCTTCCAGTGCAAACACCATAGCATATATGTACTGTAACGGGAGAATTTCCAGACTGAAATGAAGACGAAAAGGAAAGGGATGAGAGAAAATCTGTCAAAATGTGTTAAGATGCTTTATAATAATCTGTAAGTAATATAGGTAATCAATTGGTATCATCATTGGATAAGCAATTACAGCAACGTTAACAACAATATTAGCATGTTAAACATATGAATACAGTTCTCACAGTCAACAATGCAGTTCAGAGTTTTACCCGGTGCAAGGTTTGTAGTCTGGCAAATGGGTGAAGTCGTGGGCTGTAGATGGAGTCTTGTGATAAAGACTAAAGAGACCACCAATAACTACATCTCCATCCTGGAACAGACCCTGGGTGCTCGGTGAACCCAAACGAGAACAAGTCACTGTCTGAACCACCTGCAACCCCACCCTGAGCCCCAGCTGTCTGCCCACAAGCCCCACAAGGAGCAGGGATGGGGCTGAGGAGGGCAACAGAGTGAAGAGCCAGGAGAATGAAGACATGGTTGCAGCTGTTCTGGACACTTTAAATATACAGTACACTCAGTTAGACAACTTGTCATTGGCATCACATATACAGATAAGAGCTGCAATAAACAGTCAACAGTTCCTAAAATAAAAATATCGATTTCTAATTAAACACAGCAGAACGAGGTTAATATCTTAACCATAGATATCCACTGGTTACCAAATTATATCAATGACAAAATGCATGTTATGACAGATCCAACTTGCACTACACACAAACCTACAGTATGACATACCACTCCTCCTGCACTGCACTGCACAGATGTTGTTCAGGATATTTATAACAGCATGCGAAGCACATGGCAGAATGATAGTAAACAGGATGACACTGCATCAAATCACCTCTCTCAAATGTGAGAACAAAACAATAATACAACGGTCGGTGATGCAGAAAACCGGCATTTGCATGGACCGATGTCCCATTAGAGTTAGATTTGCATTTTGATCAATTAACACACAGCCACTCACAAAAACATGGCCCCTTGTGACTGTTCTATCAAAATGTTGTTTCAGTATAGGTCAGGCCATTATGCAGCCTTTTGGAGAATTTTTTGACATGAACTTTTTTCACAGTTTCATTCATATGGTGAGGTCATAAAGAGAATGTGTTGTATGACAATAAAGAGATATTCTGCTCATTTACAGGTTCATCATTTTTGGGGGGTTATTTCTAGAATAGGTTTACATGCTTTAATGCTCAAAACCACGGATCTGAAAACCTCTTCCACAGCTGACCCTCTCACTGCTGGTTCACTATCCTTGAAAGGTTTAAAAGGGTAAAGCTCAATAGGTTGGCATCAGATAAGACCCCAGGGTGCTGTGTTCAGATGTAGCACCAGCTTGCATCACCCAGCCAGGAAGCAACATCGCTCTTCATACACTAAAACGTAGTGCAACAGCAGGCATATTGGGCCTGTTGGAGTGTCTTAATTGTATCTGGTTCAAATACAGCAGATGGCAAGAGAGCCTTGGAAGACAGGCCTGATCCAACCCTGCACCTGTGACTGAGAGAGCTAGGTGTGGTGTGTCTCTGTGTAAAACGAGGCCACAATCTGCCCTTACCTAGAGGTGATGAACCCCCCCAACCCACACAAGGAAAAAAATATATATTTTATCATTTATTTTAAGACCTCAACTAAAGCCCTGACGGTCCAGCTGTTGCTTTCTCAACCTGCACTACATCTGTACTGAATTTCTGAATTTCCTGAATATATTTTAAAGTAATGCATCAATTAATATAATGCCTTACACTTATTTAACTTATTAGAAGAACTTGGAATAGTCAAGGTTTAGGCTTTATGGAATTTCCTGGTGTATTTATGTCAGCACAGTCTGCAACAGCCAGCCTGATATCTTACTTTCAGTCCAGCTATCTTGCAGCAACTCTGCCACACAGCGCATCTTTTTTTTTTTTTTTCTATTTTTCTTTTACTGTTTCTTTTTAAATATGTTTTGTACGGTGTTCCTCGAGTGCCCAGAGAGGTGCCTTTAAATAAAATGTATTATTATTATTATTATTATCTTCTTCACAGTCTCGACAGGCGACGAGAGGGGCTTTGATACCTTCATATGCTGAGAACGTGATAACCCTTCAACCAATCAAATGGCAGCATATCTAAACTTGTTGCCTAGCAGGTTACACTGAAGATGAGAGGGCACGTCGGAAAAATAGTTCTCTACATATGCTTAATACTACGAATGAGTTTGTGAAAAATACTATATTCAATGCATTATGTAAAAAAGAAAACGTTATTCAAAATATATCAAAAATATTGGTAGGGACAACTCTTTCTCAAACTTTAGTTGTGACTTGTCCCTGGTGTCCCTATGCAAACTTATGCCCTAACACCTACCCCATGAAACTGAAAATGATACAAAGTATAAATAGTCTAATTGTCCCTGGATTGGCAAATTGCACTCCGGTTAGCTTGGCAGAGTCAGTGGCAGTGGTCCAATCCTTTCCCAACCATTCACTTATGATAGCTTTCTACAAAAACCTAACCAGCTATGTGACTGGACTGTCCCACCAGATATCAAATAGATTATGTCAGAACTTAATTCAACATGTCTGCAAACACATACATTATAATAATATTGTTAAACAGCTATATCAATGGCTGAATGATAAATGAAATGAAAGCACATCAGACGGGCATTTGCTTTGCCAATTCGCTTTTAGTTCAGCAGCTGAATTGAAGTTTTCGGCTTTAAAAAGGGTTGTTGGTGGGGAGTTTGCTGCAACGCTGTTTTACAGTGAAGCTCTAGAGATGTTTTGTACATTACAAAACTTCACTTGACTTTACATCTGCAAGGAGATGGGTTGATAATGACGACATTTTCATTTTTGGTTGAACTTTTACTTTACGAAAACAAACTAACTGAGCCTGTTGTTGTTGCTGTCACTTTTTGTGCCTATGATCTTTAATTTCCAAGTGTCATGGTTTAAAAGCAAAACTCTTGGCAAAATGCAACCTAGGCTTTTTTGCAGCAGCGCCGAGATCCTCCCAGTGGCATTGGCAGGTAGTGGCACGGCAGTGGCAGTCTGTGGCAGTCTGCGGAAACCTGTGGCATGTACGTGGCATCTTCTGGCACCCAATCGGCAGTTCATAAACGCCTCCCTTGACTCGCTGCCATTAAGAGCGGGCCACATTTCCTGGGAAAACCCGCTGGTCCGTGTTTGTTGTTACGACAGTCACACTGCTTTCAGGTGATTGTTTAGCAGTATATTTTACTTTTTAGTGCTTTTTCTATTTACGTAACCACTTCTGCCATGGAGTCATGATGAATACAAAATAAAAATATAAGGGAAAAATCTTATATTTTATATTTTATATTTTATATTTTATATTTCCCTGTGCTTATATTATTCTTATTTTCTATATTTCCTTGGTTGTATTACTTGTTTTACAACTACTGTTTATATCAGGGGTACTCAAATACAAATCTTAAAGGGCCACAAAGATTTTTTTCAATGACTCAAAGGTCCATGTATTGAGGTCAGTCAGGCCATATGCAATAATACTGTAATATTCAAAACAAAATGTCCTTTTCATTCTAAACAACAACATACGAACTAAAATAAAATGTAATTTCTATTTTAAGATAAATTAAAATACATAGCTGAATATTTCCTCTTTTTGTTTGCCTTAAAACATTGTGTCCATCACTTCAGTCATGCATTATTTTATTTCATTGTGACATAGATGTGACAAGAATCCTGCTTGCAGCTTGATATGAAGATTTCAGTGCATTTATTTGTGTTGTGCTTATCGTTGAATTTTGAGGAAATGTCTCTTCAAAATTCCTATGCTTCGTCTCATAATGCCGTTTCAAATTGGAAATCTCCATCACAGCTTCTCCTGGCATATTGTAACGCCACTTGTGGACTGTGGCGCAATGGATCTTGGGTATTCTGTTGGTGTTGGCGTAATTATGGTTCGTGAATGTGTTTGTGAATAAGATGATATGTAAGATGGTTGCGGGTTAATTCACGTCATTTGTTCTGTGATTAAATGGTGTTGAGTTTAACAAGGATGATAACGTGAGTGAAAGGGTGTTTGCCGGGAGAATCTCCGTCCGTTCCAACATTTGTGTGTTTGAGTATACATAATAAGACAAGGTAGTAGTAGTTAAAAATACGTCTGGCCTGTGTTACCACTGCACAGTCAGATACGTGGGGCTTGTCCTAGTCAGAGGGAGAATGAATGCAAATCTTAAATCCCTATTTCTCTGAGTCGCGGATTTTCACTGTCCTCTTTGTAATAGCAGTTTACTTGGAAACACACCATTTTCAATCTTTTACCACCGGCAAAATGTGAGTACGCGAACTGCTCCGAAAACGAAAGTGATAGTTAAATGTTGCGCTCGCAGAAGTGAGTGACCCAGCTGTCTCTGTATCGTTGGCATGGAGACAAGTCCCGGTGTACACGTGCTGACCCAACCAAAACACATGGTGAAGGAATAACAGTTCGGGGGCCACAAACAGGAGGCCGGCGGGCCGCCTATTGAGGATCGCTGGTTTATATGCTTCTTCTTCACTAGCCATCTGTGCTGCTGTGACGCTGGATTTTCCCCGTTGTGGGACTATTAAGGGAAATCTTATCTTATCTTAAGCAGCAACAGAGTGACAATGGACACTGACAGTGTTGGAAATATTACAATATCTAATATGAATGAATACAATTATAAAAATATCTTAATATAACAGTTGCTATGCAGTTCCACAACATGCCACAGCCTGGCACAACATGCCACTACTTAATTGTATCATTAATGATAATACAGATGATATTCAATGAACATGAAGAGGAAAACTGCACTTGAGACAACATGGTATTCAACAGTATCTAGTTGAAGATCTCGCTGTCTCTCTTTTTTTGTGAATGTACCCAAGTCAAACCTTTGTGTAAACACATAATTACGATGAAAGCAGCACTTTTAAGATTTACCGTATTTCCGTTTTCAGCTCAAACTCATTTTCCATGGGAGTGCTACAGGCATTACTATGATAGCATCAAAATCCCTATTTTTTAAAACACTAAGAAGGCTTTACACAACAAGTTACTTCACATTCTGAGATTGATACTTCTCGGCTGCCATGACAGTGGCTAATGGAACAAGCAACTGCTAACGTGAGTTGTTCAAAAACTTTCTTTCCAAACTTTTTGTACACGAACAATGTTCTCAATGCTTGTGTTCATGTGTAGAGACCCTGGTGATACTACGAGCAAAGTTTCATGTTGTGTCGAGCCTTCTTAGTGTGTAAAAATAGCGATTTTGATGCTATCGTAAAAGTGCCCGTAGCACTCCCATTGAAAATGAGTTTGACCCGAAAACGAGAATACGGTAAATCTTAAAAGTGCCTCTTTCGTCGTAATTATGCTTTTAAATGAAGGTTTGACTCAGGTACATTCACAAAAAAAGCCTAGGTTGCATTTTGGCGAGAGTTTTGCTTAAAGTTGTGCTTACAGTGTACAAGATAAGGCATCCAAGAAAGATATTCCAGTTTCATGATTTTCTGGTCTGCCGATATACTTTGTAATTGTCCACACAATATTTGTAGATCAAGCATGTCAACAATTGTGCTTGTTTCATAGCTGCTCGTTTGCATGTATATGTAGACTAAGAAGCAACTACATTATGATCAGGACCAGGAGCTTCAACATGACACAGTGGTTTAAATGCTGTGAGTTAACAAAGTGAGAATGTGTTTGGGAAACTAGCTCAAAAGCGCAAATGGTCATCTAGTCTGGGGCGGCTGTGGCTCAAGGGGTTGAGCCAGCGTCTTGTTATCGAAGGTTGCTGGATCGATTCCCTGGTCTGCATGTGGAAGTGTCCTTTAGCAAGATACTGAACCCCAAACTGCTCCTGATGTGCTGGTCAGCATGGGATCTACCACCAGCAGTGTTTGAATGTATGTATGAATTACTGTAAGTTGCTTTGGACAAAAATGTCTGCTAAATATAAATGTAATCTCACAGGACTACGTTTCGTCAGCATTAAATCAGGGGGGTTAAGGAGGAACTGATGAGCCGCAGCTGTTTCTCACCTCACCTCCATCATTGTTAATTTTACAAACAATTACATCCCATTACACACTGACAAAGAGGTGGCACAGAGGGGATCAGTTGAGGCTGTTTGTTTTGCAGTTTGTTTTGCAGCTCATAACTAGAAGGCTGACATCATCTAACAAAAAAATATCTACAGCAGATTAATTATTATACTGTAGCTGCTGTATGCAATTCACCTTTTGAAAGAGATTAAGTAACGTGGCCACTCAAAGAAACAGGCTACAAATGTATAATTCCCTTTAAATTATCCAATGTCTCCTTGGTAGAACATGACAGAAAAAGAGGGTTTAAGAGAGGGTTTTTCAGTTTCGCTGACTGAAACACCGCATTTGCCTCAATTGGTCGCTGTCTGCAAGATGTGAATGTGAAATAAAATATGAAATCAGCTTTGGTGAAAAAATAACATGAACATATGCTTCTACCCGACCTCCACAGGATGAGAAGTGTGTAATGTATCTGCTGTTTATTAAGTGGTCTGGGGTCCATTAGTTTGATATTCGGTTGCTCAGTTGGTCAGGAGGATTATACAAAAACTGCTTCACAGATTTACACAAAACTTGGATGGAGGATGGGTCTTGGCCAGACTAAACTCCATGACCTTTTGGTGCGAATCTGGATGAACAAACTTTACCTTTACCTTCTCACTTACCTGAACGCGATAGGACATTTTTCCACATTTGTTAATTTCTCAGGGAATAATGTAGGGATCCTGAAAATCAGCCATATTTAGGTGGCTGGTATCTATGAGTAAATATAATCTGGTCCGAGCTTTGGTGAGCTCATATTATGGTTAAGGAGTTGAGGGTGGTTTGAAATTTAGAGTGAAACAGGGCTATCAAGTTTGATATTGTATTAGGCTTGACCAAATTAAAGGGGGTTTGGTGGACAAATGCGCTCTGATTACAGCTGCCTCTACAATATATACATAGTTATGTCAAGGTCTATGGACAGAGGCTGTTGTTCACTGTCCAGATTGTAAAGCCCACTGAGGCAATGTGACTGTGATTTTGGGGTATATAAATAAAATTGATTGGATTTGATTGGAATTAATATCTTGACCTCATTCTAAAGTGCTGATTTATAATTTGTATTTGGACAGATTTGGATGTCTATATTTGGGACGAAAGAATTGATTAAGTTGCACAGCAATAAGATTAGGGACATTACATTACCTATAAAGCAAATTCTTAAATTACAAATAGGGAATTTGCAAGCTGTTGCAAGCCTGCTCAAGATTATGCTGATGTACTGCCAGTCAAACAAGAAAGGAACCTTGTTGAGAGATGAGGAAAGATGTAGCGGAGCATCATTTAGTGGTATAATACTTCCATCTAGTGGTCCTTACTGGGTACATGCAGTTTAAGAAAAAAGATGTCCATGTGTGATTAGTTATCAGTGTATTAACTGGGTGGAGAATAATGGGTGATAGACTTCATCATTACTCTCAGTTATATGATTTTGATGTCCTATGTGATGAGTCATTCTGAAGCTCAGCTTTTTAAATAAAAGTTAAAATCAATTTAACTGCGTAAGGCCAATATATGACAGTGAGCCACTGTCAAAGTAAAATGTCTTTATTGTATTCATTTAAATCCACGAAACCCATTAATTTGAATTAATGGATAAAGTATAATAGAAATAACATACTATGCTCATCAAACGGTGTAATTTGTCAGTATTTAATTGAAGTATGTATTTCTCTTTGATAATAATGTTACATTATCATTTAAATGATGTCAAAGAACAGCAGAAATGTTCTTAAATATTCAGTTAACAATCAAAGCCTTAAATATGTGTGCCTTCAGCACAGTTCTTAACATCATACCACAAAGTACCTCAAATATGTACATGACACACACTAATGAAGACATAAATGATACCAGGCCAGGGCAAATAGAGGGTTCAACAGACATTTATATTAGAGTCATCAGTTCACAGTAAAGCTAGAAACACTATCTGGCCATCAGGTGTTTCTTGGTGTTTTTCTCTGGCCTACAGAGAATGATGAAACATTTGGGTGCATATATACAGATCAGTAAACCATAGCTGGAGGCCAGAATTGCAAAAATCTCAACAGCGACAACATATTTCCCAGGAGAGCTAACGTAAGCAGGGACAAAGGCCACCCAGACAGCACAGAATATCAGCATGCTGAAGGTGATCAGTTTGGCCTCGTTGAAGTTGTCAGGGAGTTTCCGAGCAAGAAAGGCCAAGAGGAGGCAGGTGCAGGCCAGCAGGCCGATATAGCCCAGAACCAGAGCAAAGCCCACCACA
Organism: Sparus aurata; assembly: GCF_900880675.1. Taxonomy (NCBI): domain Eukaryota; kingdom Metazoa; phylum Chordata; class Actinopteri; order Spariformes; family Sparidae; genus Sparus; species Sparus aurata. The sequence continues at coordinate 11,812,240 of NC_044188.1, read as the reverse complement.
GAAACCATGGCACATTCCAGGGTGACCTTTGACCCTTTGAAACCCAGATCACGTCGAGGCTCCGGGGGGCTGAGGGACAGCCATATGGCACAGATGATAACCTGAATGAAAATTGAACATATTTCAGTGTTATTATTCAATATCAGTAAGACAGTAATCAAAAGACAGTATTCATACCTGTACAGAAGTAAAGAGGCAGACACTTCCTCTCTGTTGGCCCGGACCAAACCACTTCATCAAGGTTTCAGCACCAGGCCGAGCTGAGCGGAAAACAGCAAGAACTACAAGGGTTTTGACCAAAAGGCAGGAAACACAAAGTACAAAGCTGATCCCAAAGGCTGCCTGCTGGAACCGACATGACCAGACTGATGGACGACCAATGAAGACCAGCGAGCAAAGGAAGCAGAGCTTTAGCGACAGAAGAAGCAGGAAGCTCAGTTCTGTATTATTGGCTCGCACCTAGAGGCAAATCAGATTTATATTTAAACAGTGAGATACTTTGTTGGAGAGAAATGTGACAGGAATTTCAACTGTTTCCTTACTTTGTGTTCTTACCATAGGTGTTTGATGATAGCAAATGAACACAACAAATACAGCTGTCGTCACTGCAGCACCAGACACAGCTGCAGTGGTCAGAGTAATGCCCAATGTTTCATTAAAGGAAAGAAAGTCCAGCTGACGAGGGACACAGGCTGTTTGGTTAACATTAGACCAGAACTCAGATGGACAACTCTCACAGTGAAGAGAACCTGGTGGAGGGAGTGGGAAACTGATTTCCAAATGGGAAAATTAAACTTGCAAACATGAATTTCCCTTTACCAATGGAGTGATTTCCTCACCAGTTGTATTGCTAATCTCCCCTTCAGCACATGGGATACAGTCAAAGCAGCAGAGAGGTTCTCCTTTCCTGTTGGCCCTTCTGGTACCTGGGGGGCAGCTCTCACTGCACACTGAAACAGGAACCTAAACAAAAAGCCAGTCATTGCAACAGATAATTTTTAGTAGCCTTGACACAACTTCTTAATGTGACTACCTGATTGGTTCCTGTGTTCCACTGAATAGCTGACTGATTAAGGTGGAGGTCAAACCCGTCCACACGACCAATCAAAACAAGTTTAAGTGACCCCTCAGGGGTGTTCTGCCAGTTGATGAGGTCGTACTTGGCTGGAATATCGGCACCTTGGAAATGAAACATTTCTCCTTGTGGTGTGGTGACATTCACTCTGTTCAAGTGCTGCAACAGCTGAAAACAATAAATATTGATGAAACAACATCTCTATTATTTGGGGATGGCTGTGCTATTATTTGGGGATGGCTGTGGCCCAGGAGGTAGAGTGGTCTAACACAAATTGGAAGGCTGAGACTTCAGTCCCCAGCCACTGTAGTCCACATGTCTACATGTTGATGTTTGCTCATGGTGGCTTTTTCATCGATTATGTGTGTGAGTACATTTGAATGGTGTTAAACGCATGGCTTTAAGTTTGGCAAGAGGGATTCATAATCAAGTGATTAACACATTTTAAAAATCCAGCTGCATCACAGGGTAACTTTGGGTGGGTAGTAAGACCAGAAAACCATATATATGTAGTCAATTTACTACTTTACTTGCAATCATGTCTAATAATCAGTTCATCAGAATTTTAAGAAAGTTCTCTGTTGTAGATAAGATGTAGCTGGAAGTATTTCTGTTTACCTCTCTGGGTTTGATGTGTTTTCGAGAGGAGCAGGTGGAGCTGTTGTTTCCAGGAGGCCTGTCTCTGTTTGGGCAGGAGAGAAGGCTGTGGAGGGCATGGGCTGCAGCATAAACAGCCAGGTACACATTATATTCCACCCTTAGCTGAGAGGTGTCAGTGAAGGGATGCTGCACTCCCTCCAGGGACTCTGTCCCACTGCAGGGTGGTAGAGAAGCTTTCAGAAGGGTCTCTTTGGTCAAAGATGAAGACGAAAGATTTGATGAATGGTCAGACCATGTTCTGCGTGGTGAAGAGAAATATGTGGCTTGTGGATCTTGTGATTGTTCAGCTCCAGGAGTACATCCAAACTCCTTTTGCCAGAATTCTCTGAAGAATTTGTCATCAGGACGATGACTTGGGTGCATTCTCCTGAGATAATTTTCAAATCCAAGTATTGTTGAACTTCGAATGGCCACTCCAAGAACACCACTTGCCACTGTAGAGATGGCAAGATCTTGAAGAAGATCATCACTGGTGCTCCAAGACTCACTGGCCAGAAACTGTCTGTCTGTCACCTACAATTAGAAAACACTGAAATAAACTACTATAAGAAGAACTGGTAAATAAATACAATTCTCTCGTCTAAGAAAGGCATCCTTTACCTATGAAAATACTGATTCCAGTTACTCACATTTATCTTGGCCAGCTCCAGAAGTACTTTCTTTACATCTGTATACCAGCAAAAGATCAGAATCACCCTTGCAGTCAAAGCTTCAATTGTGAGAGCTGCACGTCTGGCATCATTCACTATAGTTTCTCTGCGGAGAGTCTCTATGAATTCCAAACACACTCCTTTCCCCTGAATCTCCTCCTGAAATACCTGAAATATCAAAGTCAAATAACAAATCATTTATTAGATCTAATTTGTACTACTTATCAAGGAAAAACATTTAACAATTAACATTATAATAACAAAACCATAAACCTGTATTGCCAATTGACCATAATCCGAGTTTTCTATCACAGCTCCCATCCATGTCCAGTTGAAGCGTATAGCCAGTTGTGCCATGGCCCGGGCTTGGTAAATATCACTGGGGATTGTTCTGAAGAAGTTTGGAAACTTTGTCCTTTCACTAAGACAGGGGCAGCTAGCCAAGTAGCTGATCTGATGAAAAGACACAGAATTTTAATTTGGACATTGTTTATACAGCAATAACGCCATTTTATTTTGAATTAAAATGTTTTGTAAAATCTTATCAGACTCATTGTGTAGACTGTATAAAAGGGGTCAGGGTCTTATTTCCTATTGTAATGAAACTCACAACTGGCACGGAGAGAGGGCCCAGCATCCGAGACATTATTATGCCTGTTGTGGACGAGGCAGCACAAATGAGCAAAGGAACAAGCTGATCACCTGCTGATATCATTAGACATAAATTATATAACAACAATCATTTAAAACTGTACTTACACAAGATATTATTTTTATGGATATATGTTAAGTGCATACGATACATATAACTAAGTAATACCTGCTATCTCCCCTGTTTGTTCATATACTGCAGATCGAGGCGTAAAAGCTGTGAAATTACAGAGGTGTGTGTCTCCTCCAACCATTGACATTGCACTTTGCAGTGACCAGGGGTATATGCCACAGCTATCAAGTATACGGTAGCCCAGCTTCACTCCTGGTAGCAGGGTGCTGTGATGATTGATTTCCTTCACTGCAAACGCCATAGCATATGTATATTTTAATGCCTCTAGATCTAAACTGAGACCACAGGAGAAAAAAAAAACAGTAGCGGACAAAATAAATTACAATAGCTGTCAAAGAAACATGAAAATAATTGTTAAGAATATGATTACATTCACATTTATTTGCACATATGCTCATGTCAATGCATTACAGCAAAATCTGTTTAAAAATAAATATACATAATAAAAATATGTATTTCTCAGACATGTATAACATCAACATTTTTTTAATAGTGGACCTCTTATGAAATAACCAAAGTATTATAAACATTGCATAACTGTTTAGGTCAACATTTTGTGGAATTAAATTATGTTTAACAAAAACATATGAGCATGACAAAAAATGTTGGACCATCATCTGAACAACATAATAATGAACAGACACTCAAAAACAGTACATGTTGTCATCAAGTTTTACCCGGTGCAAGGTTCATAACTTGGCAGCTTGGTGTAGCCCTGTTCTACAGCCGAAGGTTTGTAATGGAGATTAAAAAGTCCACCGATAATCACATCTCCATACTGAGAGAGGCTCATGTCACTCGGTACACCCCATCGTGAGCACATTGTCGCCTGAACCATCTCGACTACACCAAGAAGCAGCAGGGAGAGGGCTGGGGAGGGCCACCGAGTGAGGAACCAGAAGAACAAAGACATGGATCCAACTGTTGTGGACATTTAGCACATATTTGAATGTCACAATATGCATGATTGAGATGTTCAGTCATTTTGATCGGTGTAAAACACAATTCACATTAAAGGCTCTTCATCGACCTAATACCTCCATTAAGTTCAGAAGAAATGGTAAGGTACCTCATGAGTGTTCAACGGCTCCTGTTAAACACAAATCCCTTTAAAGTCAACATGTCCAAATGTAACATCATAGTCTAATGTCAGCTATCTGCAAATATACATTATAAACAGAAACATGTCTCACTTGGTTGAAAAGCTCCTATCACAAATATCACAAGACTAAGTGTCAACGCTGATTTTCAGTGTTGTGTAGTACCATGCATCAAACCTACCCCCTCGCACTCTGCACAAGTGAAGTGTTGATTTGTGTATTTATAATAGGTGTAAAGTGTATTAGTAAAACTGATGACACAAGCAGCACACACCCAAAGTTATTCCTCTCTGGTGATGGTGGAAAAACAATTGAATGCTAGGATGTGATAAGTGTGTTTGAAGTTAGCTGTGGGCATGAGTTTTCAGGTTGCATTGAAATCTGAGTAAATGCACCTGTGGATGTAAAAATAACGTTCAGCATCACTCTCACAACAGGATACTTTTCAATATAGTCTATTTTTAATTGGTTCTTGACAAATTAAGGGGAGAAATATGGTATTTTTTATGGGTTTTTTTCGACACCACTTATTTGCTGTGGCCAGTTATGTCTTGCAGCTCCTCTAAACTTTTGGTTGAGGTGAAGGCCGCAGTCACGTCATGATACTTGTACCAGATATGTGTTTATCCTTCAAATGTATTATCTTCTTACTACAACAGAATAATGGATCACACTTTATTTTTGAGTACACTAATAAGACCCAATGACATGTACCTTTTGTCAAAACTAAAAATAATATGGTCTTTATCAGACAGTAAACAAAGACAGCTAAATCCTTAGGAAACTAATAAGAAGAATTTAACTTTACTTTGGCCATCTAGGTAAGCTGCAACAACCCACAATATCCCTATCTTGTCAGTTACCTGTAGATGAATGCACTGTGAAGTTTTTTTCTTTTTTTTTTACAAACTGACAGAGTTTTTGTTGTCAGTTGTGGTACAGTATTTAATGAAAGACAAAGACCAACCACATGAATCCAAATCAACTAACATTTTTATTGACCAGGATTGAATTAGAATCGAATTTTTTCTTTGATTGCAAATGATTAATGTTATATGGACGGTGAATTAAGAACAGCAGAAATAGTATTACATATTCAGTTAGCAATCAAAGTTACTATTTCTGGCTAAAAGACATTTCTTTAATATATACAGCTAAGTACATTAAGGATTAAAGGTAAGAAAGTTGATTTTTGAGTCTCATTCCCAACTTGCAAAAACTGACACTTTGGGATTGTAGGACAGGTCGGTCGCCATCCCAAAGCACCATTATTTGACGAGTTTGGAATGAGACTCAAAATCCACTTTTCTCAAAATTGGTGCCTTTCACATTATTAAATGATAAAAATGTACTTAACACAGACTCAGGAACAGGCACGTGCACACATAAGGCCCAAAGGGTGCTTGAGCCCCTGCCCTTTTTGCCTCTTATTATAAAGTGCCCTTTTTGTGTGTTTTTTAATGAATACATAAATTCCTGTTGTGCAAAGGGATGTCAAAAAAACGGCGGTCTAAAAATGCCACGGTTATCTACCGTACGTATATCGTCATAATATGGTGTTGGGAGTGTGCTTCTCTGTCCGCTGCGGCTCCGCTCCGTCCCTCTCTACGAACGGTCGCTGCTTTCAAATTAAAAGCCCCCGCTAAGAACCCAGTTCTAAACACCAATGGGATGCAATGTAAAGCTCTTATTTTGAAGACAAAGAGGGAGCGAGAGAGACCACTGCCTCATCGAGAACTCCACCACGCACATAGATGAGACGTGACAGTGGAGCGACTTGAACCTTTGTGAGTTATAAATCCATTAACATAACTTCCTTGTGGGGGCTAACAAGTCGCCTGTCACTTATTCAACGTGATAAATATGAGTCATATTTCAGAAGAGTGTCCATTTGTCCTTGTTAAACTAACTGCTTGTTAATGAGAGTTAATAATCTAATCTGACAATATTCTGACAGCTGTCTGTGTCGGCTGTTTATCTTGCCACAAATCTTAAACTTCTTCCAGATATTGAGTTCATTGTGACTTTGCTGTTGTAAACATTGTTGTTCTACTAGCATCCACAGTAGCAGTCACAGTAGTCATTTCTTGGTTTTGTCACATTTTTAGATGTGTAGCCTGTATTTCTAGTTTGCACTTGCCCTCCAATAAATAGCCTGATAATAAACCAGTGTTTGATAGTTTTTTTAAGAATTGCAGCTGAATTGCATGTCTTCCAAATCTCAGTATTATGATAATGTGAATAAACTCATGTTGACAATAATTAGTTGACACAAAAGAAATAGCAGTTGCATATCACTCACAGCTACACAGGATACACAGCTAAGTAGTTAGCTTTCTATAAATACTTTGCTTACTAATTTTAAGTTAATCTACATATTGTGTTATTAAGGCCTGAAAAAAATGTTGGTGCGTACTATGCGCGCGCACATACTGCCCTTTTCTGACTTTGAACCCCTGCCCCTCTATATTCATGTGCACGTCCCTGCTCAGGAACACGCATAGGATACTAGGCCTATGTAAGTTGGGGGGGCTGCAAGACAAGTATGATAAAATGTCAAGAGCATACACTCAAGCAAGAATAACTATCGAGCCATCAGGTGTTTCTTGGTGTTCTTCCCAGGCTTCAAAAGAATGATGAAACATTTGGGGGCGAAAATACAGATCAGTAAACCATAGCTTGAGGCCAGGATTGCAAAAATTTCCACAGCGACAACATACTTCCCAGGAGAACTAACGTAGGCAGGGACAAAGGCCACCCAGACAGCACAGAATATCAGCATGCTGAAGGTGATAAGTTTGGCCTCGTTGAAGTTGTCAGGGAGTTTCCGAGCAAGAAAGGCCAAGAGGAGGCAGGTGCAGGCCAGCAAGCCAATGTAGCCCAGAACCAGAGCAAAGCCCACCACAGAAGCCATGGCACACTCCAGGGTGACCTTTGACCCTTTGAAACCCAGATCGCGTCGAGGCTCCGGGGGGCTGAGGGACAGCCATATGGCACAGATGATAACCTGAATGAAAAGTGAACACATGCTAGTGTTATTATTCAATATCATGTTACAGTATGTGATAAAATATTCTCTTGATTTAATCACTAAAACAAAATTTGTACCTGTACAGAAGTAAAGAGGCAGACACTTCCTCTCTGTTGGCCCGGACCAAACCACTTCATCAAGGTTTCAGCACCAGGCCGAGCTGAGCGGAAAACAGCAAGAACTACGAGGGTTTTGACCAGAAGGCAGGAAACACAAAGTACAAAGCTGATCCCAAAGGCTGCCTGCTGGAACCGACAGGACCAGACTGATGGACGACCGATGAAGACCAGCGAGCAAAGGAAGCAGAGCTTCAGAGACAGAAGAAGCAGGAAGCTCAGTTCTGAATTGTTGGCTCGCACCTAGAGGTGAATCAGATTAACAGACTAAGATGTGGCCATTTAAACAATGCGATACTTTGTCAGAGAAAAAAAATTACATTAATGTCAAATACATACATCTGGTAAAATATTCTTGGTTCGTACCATAGGTGTTTTGTGGTATAAAATAAACACTACAAACACAGCTGTCGTCAATGCAGCACCAGACACAGCTGCAGTGGTCAAAGTAATGCCCAATGTTTCATTAAAGGAAAGGAAGTCCAGCTGACGAGGGACACAGGCTGTTTGTTCAACATTGGACCAGAACTCAGATGGACAACGCTCACAGTGAAGAGAACCTGGTAGAGGGAGAAGGGAAGTGAAACACAAATGAGAAAATTAACCTTGCAAAAATGAATTCCCCTTTCCCAAGGGAGTGATTTCCTCACCAGTTCCATTGCTAATCTCCCCTTCAGCACATGGGATACAGTCAAAGCAGCAGAGAGGTTCTCCTTTCCTGTTGGCCCTTCGGGTACCTGGGGGGCAGCTCTCACTGCACACTGAAACAGGAACCTAAATAAAAAGCGAGGCAGTCATTGCAACAGATCATTTTTAGTAGCCTTCACACAACTTGTTGATGTGACTACCTGATTGGATCTTGTGCTCCACTGAATAGCTGACTCATTAAGGTTGAGGTCAAACCCGTCCACACGACCAATCAACACAAGTTTAAGTGACCCCTCAGGGGTGGTCTGCCAGTTGACAAGGTCGTACTTTGCCGGAATGTCCGCACCTTGGAAATGAAACATTTCACCTTGTGGTGTGGTGACGTTCACTTTATTCAAGTGCTGCAACAGCTGAAACCATCAGATGTTGAAAGACGTTATGCACATAAAAAAAATACATTTACAGTTATCTACATTTTTATGAACTACACTACTTCTTATGGATATGATGACAATGACATTTGTTTTTTTGTTTACCTCTCTGGGTTTGATGTGTTTTGGAGAGGAGCAAGTGGAGCTGTTGTTTCCAGGAGGGCTGTCTCTGTTTGGGCAGGAGAGAAGGCTGTGGAGGGCATGGGCTGCAGCATAAACAGCCAGGTACACATTATATGCCACCCTTAGCTGAGAGGTGTCAGTGAAGGGATGCTGCACTCCCTCCAGGGACTCTGTCCCACTGCAGGATGGTAGTGCTATCAGACGGGTCTCTTTGGTCAGAGATGAAGAACAATCATTTAGTGAATGGTCAGACCGTGGTCTGTGTGGTGAAGATAAATATGAAGCTCCTGGTTCTTGTGATTGTTCAGATCCAGGAGTGCATCCAAACTCCTTTTGCCAGAATTCTCTGAAGAATTTATCATCAGGACGATGACTTGGGTGCATACTCCTGAGATAATTTTCAAATCCAGGTATCATTGAACTATGAATGGCCACACCAAGAACACCACTTGCCACTCTAGAGATGTAAGGATCTTGAAGAAGATCATCACTGGTGCTCCAAGACTCACTGGCCAGAAACTGTCTGTCTGTCACCTACAACAAGAAAACACTAATATAAACTACAAGAAAAGCAGAATTTTGTTCTTACAAACTGTGCTTCTATGTTTAATGATCAACCATTTAGCCTATAGAAATGTTTTTTGTCAGTTACTGACATTTCTCTTGGCCAGTTCCAGAAATAATTTCTTTACATCTGTATACCAGCAAAAGATCACAATCACTGTTGCAGTCGAAGCTTTAATTTTGAGAGCTGCACGTCTGGCATCATTCACTATAGTTTCTCTGTGAACAGTTTCTATGAATTCCAAACACACTCCTTTCCCCTGAATCTCCTCCTGAAAAACCTGAAATATGGAATTCAAAACAAAAAATTACTTCTTATATCTTATTTGTACTACAAATCAAGGATATACATGAGATACTTCTCCAGGTAATTTAGAGTTTATTACTTAAAAACATCCACCTGTAATGCCAATTGACCATAATCCGTGTTTACTATGACCGCTCCCATCCATGTCCAATTGAAGCGTATAGCCAGCTGTGCCATGGCCCGGGCTTGGTAAATATCACTGGGGATTGTTCTGAAGAAGTTTGGAAACTTAGTTCTGTCACTAAGACAGGGGCAGCTAGCCAAGTAGCTGATCTGGTGAAAAGAAACAGAATTTTTATTTTGTCACTGCTCTTACAACAATAACATTTTATAGAAATTAAAAAATTAAAAACATCTTATCAAACCCTTCATGTAGACTTTATGAAAACAAAGATAATCAGGGTCTTATTTCCTGTTGTAATGAAACTCACAAATGGCACAGAGAGAGGCCCCAGGATCTGAGACATAATTATGCCTGTTGTAGATGAGGCAGCACAAATGAGCAATGGAACAAGCTCACCACCTATTGTTGGCATTAGACATAACAACAAGTATTTAATACTAAAATCACATAAGTTGTTATTTAACAATTAATATGGACATAGGAAATGTTTAGTGCATACTAACTTGTGTCAAATCATACCTGCTGTCTCTCCTGGTTGTTCATGAGCTGCAGATCGAGGCATAAAAGCTGTTAAATTACAGAGGTGTGTGTCTCCTCCAACCATTGACAGTGCACCATGCAGGGACCAGGGGTATCTGCCACAGCTGTCAACTATACGGTAGCCCAGCTTCACTCCTGGTAGCAGGGTGCTGTTACGATTGATTTCCTCCAAGGCAAAGACCATAGCATATGTATATTTTAATGCCTCTAGATCTAAACTGAGACCAAAGGAGGTTAAAAAGAATAGTGAAGAAATATAATACAATATGATCACATATCATCATATTGAACAAAATACAAGACAGTGACATTAAGGAAAAGAAGAAAAGGGAAAAATTTGAAAAAAAAACAATGTGCTTTAGTCATATGAAGAATATATTAATCAACAGACATCAACAACAATAGATGGTGTCATTAAGTTTTACCTGATGCAAGGTTCATAAAAAATCATGCCATCATATATATGGTATAGCATAATAATTACCAGACATTTGAAAGCAAAACATGTTGAAGTTAAGTTTTACCCGGTGCAAGGTTCATAACTTGGCAGCTTGGTGTAGCCCTGTTCTATAGCTGAAGGTATGTAATACAGATTAAAAAGTCCACCGATAATTACATCTCCATCCTGGGAGAGGCTCTTGTCTCTGGTTGCACCCCACCGTGAGCACACTGTCGCCTGAACCACCTCCAGCCCTGTCTGTCTGCCCACTACACTGAGAAGTAGCAGGGAGAGGGCTGAAGAGGGCCACCGAGTGAGGAACCAGAGGAACAAAGACATGGATGCAGCTGTTCTGGATATTTAAAAAAAATCTCAATGTCAAAATTGCAACAATGTGGAGTTCAATAAATTCAGTCTGTGTAAAACAACCTTCACATCAAACCTGAAAAAAGAGTGCATGATGCATATAAGAGGTAAAGCATTTCATTCACATTGTTTTTACTGAAGACAAATACCATTAAATTTAACATATTCAAACATAACATCATAGTCTCATGTCAGTTACATGCTACAAATGACATTATAAACAGAAACATGTCACTCTTGGCTAAAAGCTCCTATAACAAATATCACAAGACTAAGTGTCAACTTTGAAAACAGTACCTTGAATCAAACCTACCCCCCTTGCACTCTGCAAGTTAACTGTTGATTTGAGTATTTATAATAGGTGTATGTTGTATCAGTAACACTGATGACACAAGCAGCACACACCCACAGTTGTTCCTCTTGAAGTGATTAGTGTGTTTTGATTTTCTTACTACAACAGAATAATTGCTCGCACTTCAGTTTGAAATGCAGTAATAAGACGTAATAAGCCATACTTTCTGGTCTTCATTAGATAGTAAACAAAGACAGGTATATCTTTAATAATCTTAGAAGACATAGTAAGCCATAATTTTTATCAAATAAGGCAATAACTATAACAATTAGACAATTAAAACCTTAATTTAAATCATATACCTAAATCATGCTGTAATTAGAAACCCATACAATAACTTTTCAGACCCATACTTAAATACAATGATAAGGAATTACACCCTTATAACAAAGTAATGTCCAAGATCATGCAATTAGACATCAAATGCAATAACATATCATATCTGAAATGTATTAATTACACACTCTTTTATCCTTAATACCAAATATTATTGTAGGCACCAGACTTAATGTCACCAACACTGACCTATGATGGGTTATTAGAAAACAGAGGCTGTAATTCAAGAAATGTAGTTCCATATTATCAACAGTCAGACAAAACACAGAGCTCAAAGAATGATGACTTTATTTTGGGGATTATTTAAAATAGTTTCACTTAATTACAGTGTAATTTGTTGCTGATCTTGCTAAAACTGGACTGTAAAGCTATCTCCTGCGAACTTATGTCACACCGCGGTGAGGGATGTCCTGTCTGGAGTTTTTTGTCTCGTGAATTTGTGTTTTATTTTGAAAGTTAACTCTCCTCTCGTTTCAGGTCACTTGCCCTTCCTCTTGTGTCACCGGTCTGACGTCATCCCTGATCCCTGACTGTTTCCACCTGTCTTCCCCTCCTCATGTCTATGTAGTCTTTGGCTGTGTCCAAATTCAGGGGCAGCATCCTTCAAGGACCCATCCTTCGCTGCCAGCAAAGGCAGGGTCCTTCAGAGAGACCTGCAGGCAGCGTCAGCCTGTTGTGAAATTGGACGGTCTACCCTTCGCAGCATTTCCTGGTTGCGTCACCAGATGTTCCCGCCCCTACCCGCACCTCACTATTTCTGGTGAGGTAAGGTCCGCGAAAGTGACAAGAAGAGTAAAGTTTGACTGTCAGATCTGTTTGAGCTTCAGGAATTCCTGATTTCCTTTTTAATCCTCCTGCTTGTGGAGGAAGAGGAGAAGCAGCTCTGGTTTATCTCCAGCTGAGAGGACCGTGGAGAGGTAAACCTGTTATTGAACCCACAGTAATGTTATCAATATTATCATTATTAGCTAGCTAACAGTTTGGGCTCATTAACATACCGATACATTACGTTAATGCTGACATGTAAACTGCTGATTGCCACATATGGTTTTAATTTAGATTTTAAAGGCATTGTATTTAAAATGTTTGGTAGATAGTTTTGTTTGCTGTAATTTATTATCATTATTATTATTATAATTAGAGTATGAAATTATAATTATTGCCTCTTTCTTAAAACATTCTTAATGACATGGCAGCCATCTGAGTCAGAACTGCAGATCCAGTTGATGGACGATGTGGTGGACAGAGGAGACTGGACCCCCAAACACCTGAGTACCGACCCAGATGATGTCCCACTGACACCATCCAGCCCAGCAGCACTGCAGGGACTCCTGCCTGTTTGCTGTTATAAATTATACTTAAGCTTTAAATACTTAATGGAATAGACGCCATGTAACAATAAAACAATGTTTTATTTCATGAATTGTATAAAATGAACAACTATGAACAAATAATTTAAAAATAACTCATAGATTAACTATATAACAGAAATAATGTAAGGATTGTTGTCTGGAACAGAGAAGAGCCTCTCCATCCTCTCTGCAGCCTCATGTCTTCTTCCTCCTCGAAGCAAGAGAAAAAGTAGACACAAGATCACATTAACACAGGGATGCAAAGATTTACAAAAAATGACATCAGGACTGACAAATCGGCTATTTATTATTTATTATTATATATTATTGCCTTACTCCCATCCAGTCGGCGGAATGTTTCGCCCTGTGAACAAATCTTGCTCTGACCTCGGACAGTGACGAAGCTTCTCTGTTTACTCCCTAAAACACAATGAAATGTGAAACAGACAAAAGAGTTCTAATACAGCAAAAAAATATAATCATCATAAGGATGATAATCATAAACATAGCTCTTTATTCCAACGTTTAACTAGACTTTACACGGATCAAAGTCTGATCTAAATCTGTTCATCTTGGTCCATTTATGTACAAGAAGTAAACGAGTCTATAACATCTCCACAGTCACAATACGAGATAAGATACAAGTCAACCTCTGAACGTCTAAGGGTTGAAAGTAAAAGGCATTAAGTTGAGCATTACCAACTTATTTTAACTGATATTTTGAGGTTTTAAGGTCCCTTGAAGTTTAACATATCTGGCGTTTGACGCTCAAATGACTAAAAACCAAGTATAGACCCAATACTTACATTTAAATGAGAGATCTGCGCCACTTGAGGTCACCATTATTTATTTATTTATTTATTCTCTTTAGGTGCGCAATGAATCTTGGGCAATTTGTAGCCGTGAAGGATAGTAGCGGTGTGTCCTCCAGAAACAGGCAAAAGAAGGAGGCATTTGTGGGGAGCATTTGGAGCACACTTGGACACTTTGGACAGGCTTCGTGCGGCTTAGTGACATAATTGCACTTCAAATACACACTCCGAAGGATGGTGCCTCTGAATTTGGACACAGCCGTGGTCTTCCCCTGTCCTCGTTGCCAGAGTATTTCGTTCATCCTGTCGATTACATCCAGCCTTATTTCACAGCCTTGCCTTGATCGAGTTAGGTATTGCCAAGCTTTTGTTTTCTGTTCATAGTATTCCTCTGAAGAAGAGCGATTTTGATTTAATACATTTTTGGTCAGTCTTTTCTTTCTTTCAGGTCAGTTTGATTTCATAGCGTTTTGTTTTTCCTCCGTTTGGAGCGTTTTGGTTTGTACCTTTTTCAGCATAGATAGTGTAGCTAAGTTTATAGCCTGTGTGCTTTTCCTCGCTGAGTGATTTTGGTTGGATAATTTTCATAGAACTTGTTGACACTAGAGTAGAGTAGTTATATCTTTTTTTCCTCCTGCGGAAGCATTTTCTGTTCCTTTGTTGTGCATTGTTTGTTAGGTGTTTTTGTCCTTTGGACAAAAAAATTTCCATAGCCTCTTGTTTTGTCACTCATTCTGTTTTGTCAGAAAGTACTGATCAGAAAATAAAGCCTGTCTTTACCGTTGCCAACCTGCATCTGAGTCCTCTTTCTCTGCCAAAGTCTGACAACTTAATACACACACTGGTATTGTCCATCTCTATATAACTATTGGACTGAGATTTTTAAACACCCTGTCAGAGGTAGTTAGGGGAAAACTAAGGCCAAATGCTCTCAGTGCACTATTTGGGGTTGCCCCTCCTTCACTCGCCAAGTCCAAAAAGGATGTACTTGCTTTAGCCACCCTGCTGGCCAGAAGATTAATTGTAATTAATCGGAAAACAACAATACCGCCCTGTCACCTCCGCTGGATTAGGGACACCCTTTATTTTCTTAAGTTTGAGAAAATCAGACTGCCTTTAACTGGCTGCTCCAGTAAATTTGGGAAATTATGGGGCCCACTTCTTCAATTTGTTAAGAAGACAGATCTTCCACTCACCCCAGACTGACATGACTGAAGCAGCTTAGAGAGGTGGATATGTTATCTCCACTGTGATGAGGGTTATTTGCTGCTACTTTGACTTGGGATGTCTATTACTTTCTCTATTGCAGTTTACTATTACCTGACTGTTGTGCCTCTATTTCTCCCCTTCCATTTTGTTTTGTTGTCCTTTTTCTTTTTAAGTGTCCATTTCTGTCCTAGTCCTACTTCTCAATTTTTTACATTGAATTTTCTTTCTTGTGGTTGTTCCAGTTTTATATAAGTTGTTTGGGCATGCAGCAATACCTCAGTGACCTTTTTCTTTCTGTTGTTTTTCTTAAAAGAAAAAAATATATACTTAACTCCTTGTAAATGTTTTAATACTAATTTATACATCTGCAAAACCCAATAAAAGAAGTTTGGAAAAAAAAAAAACACTTGACTAAAATTAAGTCAAACAACATTGTCGTCTCCCGTAGCCCTGATGTTCTCCTGAGTCCTGTGGATTTTGTAGGTAGGCTACTAGTGCATATCCACATGCCTTCTTGTTGTCAGACTGTGGCAGATAAATAGGACTCAGATGCAGGTTGGCAACGGTAAAGACAGGCTTTATTTTCAGAATAGTATCTCTATAGACAGAGTGACAAAACAATGGGCTATGAAATACTAAATGTCCAAAGGACAACACTACAGGAACAAAAAAAAAAAATAACAAAAGGCGCTCCCGCAGGAGGAAAGGAAGAATAACTACTCTGATCTGAAAACTAGATTCTATGAAAATGTATCAAACAAAAATTCACTCAAGGAGGAACAGCACACAGGCTATAAAATTAACTACTCTTTCTATGCTGTAAAATCTACAAACAAAAAATGCTCCAATCGGAGGAAAAGCAAAACGCTATGAAATTAAACTGAACAGAACAGACAAAAGACTGACCAAAAAATTATTAACTCAAAATCGCTCTTCTTAAGAGGAATACTACTACAGAAAACAAAACTTGACAATACTTAGCTTGGGACAAGACAAGGCTATGAACAAGGCTGGGTGTACTCGACAGGACGAACAAAATACTCTGACAACGAGGACAGGGGAAGACAAAGACTATATACGCATGAGGGGAGGGAGCACAGGTGGAAACAATGAGGGATCAGGGAAGAAGCCAGACCGGTGACACAAGAGGAAGGGCAAGTGACCTGAAACAGAGGAGAGTAACTTTTCAAAATAAAACAGGAAATTCACAAGACAAAAAACCCAAGACAGGACATCCCTCACTGCAGCTTGACACTTGTTAGCACCTTATTAGGCTTAGGTAGGCTTTATTTTGATATACATTACAAGGAAACTGCAGCAGAAGAAAGCGAAAACCATCTTTACTTCCTGCCTGTTGCACCCTTTTAAGATTTTCCCATAAGTGTATTTGCAACACATAACAACAAACCCGCCTTTTGGCTGGTCCAGGGCAATTTTATATTTCTGATTTCATTTCCAATTAAACATAGTTCTAAAGTCCCCTCCACAGTGTGTAGGCAGCTGACAGGCATGAGTAATAGCTGCCAGCTGTTGTAGCTGTGTATAGTTCTTCCACATGCTACTGAGGCACCTGTTTGTTAAATTAATAAATTGTTGAATTGCCACTTTGGATGATTTAAGTCTGAAGAAACAAGACAATCTACAAAATAACAGCAAACAAAAGTCAATAGCAGAATAAGCTGTTTGATAGAGGAGATTTGGATGATGTTTCAGGCCTCAACCCAGCTCTGCTGCTTATCCCACAAATGTATGTTCCTTACATATGTGATATGAATTGAAAGGGAAATAAACAGGCTTTCCAATTGTATAAGATTTATTGCCAAGAAGCATTGTTACAACGAAGAAATTATCTACCAAACACAAATTTCCTTACTTTTGTGCTATGTTTATATTTTCTTTATTTTTTTTGAGAATTAATTAATTAATTAATTAAAATTATGTATGTATTTGTTTGAGAAACTTATGGAGAGTTTTCTTCAGTTTTGGTACAGTATTACATCAAAACAAAGAGAAAGACAACCACATGAATTCAAATGAATTAGCATTGGTATTCCTATAGCTGAGTACATTAGGAATCAACATTATTTAGATGAAAACAATCTACACATACTCATAAACACCTGTATGATACCAGCCAGGGGCAAGTTGGAAGGCCCAGCAGACAAATATGATGATGAGCCAGCGGCTCACATTCATCTGGCCATCATGTTTTTCTTAGTGTTTTTGTCAGGCCTCAATAGGATAATGAAACATTTGGGAGCGAAAATACAGATCAGTAAACCATAGCTGGAGGCCAGAATTGAAAAAATTTCCACAGCAACAACATACTTCCCAGGAGAACTAATGTAAGCAGGGACAAAGGCCACCCAGACAGCACAGAATATCAGCATGCTGAAGGTGATCAGTTTGGCCTCGTTGAAGTTGTCAGGGAGTTTCCGAGCAAGAAAGGCCAAGAGGAGGCAGGTGCAGGCCAGCAGGCCGATATAGCCCAGAACCAGAGAGAAACCCACCACAGAAGCCATGGAACACTCCAGGGTGACCTTTGACCCTTGGAAACCCAGATCACGTCGAGGCTCCGGGGGGCTTAGGGATAGCCATATGGCACAGATGATAACCTGAGTAAAACACATTAGCACATGAACACATTTTATTGTTATTAATCAATATCAATTGTATGTGATAGAATATTTGCTTGATGTAATCACTAAGACAGTATTTGTACCTGTACAGAAGTAAAGAGGCAGACACTTCCTCTCTGTTGGCCCGGACCGAACCACTTCATCAAGGTTCCAGCACCAGGCCGAGCTGAGTGGAAAACAGCAAGAACTACGAGGGTTTTGACCAAAAGGCAGGAAACACAAAGTACAAAGCTGATCCCAAAGGCTGCCTGCTGGAACCGACAGGACCAGACTGATGGACGACCGATGAAGACTAATGAGCACAGGAAGCAGAGCTTCAGAGACAGAAGAAGCAGGAAGCTCAGTTCTGAATTGTTGGCTCGCACCTAGAGGTGAAATCAGATTTATGGACAAGGATGAGGCCATTTAAACAATGCAATACATTGTCAGAGAAAACTGTGACATCAATGTCAAATGTATACAAATGGTAAATAATTCTTGGTTCGTACCAAAGGTGTTTTGTGGTATAACATAAACACCACAAACACAGTTGTCGTCACTGCAGCACCAGACACAGCTGCAGCGGTCAGAGTAATGCCCAATGTTTCATTAAAGGAAAGAAAGTCCAGCTGACGAGGAACACAGGCTGTTTGTTCAACATTGGACCAGAACTCAGATGGACAACTCTCACAGTGAAGAGAACCTGTAAGAATGACAAGAGAAGAAGGAACAAATAGAAACCACTTTTGGGGAAATTAAAGTTACCATCATCAGTTTTTGTTGGAGTGATTTCCTCACCAGTTTTATTGCTAATCTTCCCTTCAGCACATGGGATACAGTCAAAGCAGCAGAGAGGTTCTCCTTTCCTGTTGGCCCTTCGGGTACCTGGGGGGCAGCTCTCACTGCACACTGAAATAGGAACCTAAATAAAAAGCCAGACAGTCATTGCAATAGATAATTTTTACTAGCCTTGACACAACTTGTTGTTGTGACTACCTGATTGGTTCCTGTGCTCCACTGAATAGCTGACTCATTAAGGTGGAGATCAAACCCGTCCACACTACCAATCAAAACAAGTTTAAGTGACCCCTCAGGGGTGTTCTGCCAGTTGACAAGGTCGTACTTCGCTGGAATGTCAGCACCTTGGAAATTAAACATTTCTCCTTGTGGTGTGGTGACGTTCACTGTGTTCAAGTGCTGCAACAGCTGAAACCATCAGATGTTGAAAAAAAAATGCATTTGTTATCATTTCATCATCAAACCTTTTCAAACTATACAACTTCTTATGGATAACATGGTGATGACTTTTCTTTTGTTTACCTCTCTGGGTTTGATGTGTTTTGAAGAGGAGCAGGTGGAGCTGTTGTTTCCAGGAGGGCTGTCTCTGTTTGGGCAGGAGAGAAGGCTGTGGAGGGCATGGGCTGCAGCATAGACAGCCAGGTACACATTATATGCCACTCTCAGCTGAGAGGTGTCAGTGAAGGGATGCTGCACTCCCTCCAGGGACTCTGTCCCACTGCAGGGTGGTAGATACATTTTCTGAACAGATCGTTTGGCAGGAGATGAATTTGAAACATTTGACGGATGGTCAGACCATGTTTTGAATTGTGAAGACAAATATGAAGATCGTGTTGATTGTGATTCAGCTCCAGGAGTGCATCCAAACTCCTTTTGCCAGAATTCTCTGAAGAATGCATCATCAGGATGATGACTTGGGTGCAAACTCCTGAGATAATTTTCAAATCCAGGTATCGTTGAACTTCGAATGGCCACACCAAGAACACCACTTGCCACTTTAAAAATGGAAACATCTTGAAGAAGATCATCGCTGGTGCTCCAAGCCTCACTGGCCAGAAACTGCCTGTCTGTCACCTACAATAAGAAAACACTGATATAAACTGCAATAAGAAAGACGACTATTTGTCTTCCAAAATAATATTATGTTGATTAAGAAATCAATAAAAAACACTCTTGAGTAAGAAATTAACTCTTTATTCTAAGAAGACAATGCCAGTTACTTACATTTCTCTTGGCCAGTTCCAGAAGTACTTTCTTTACATCTGTATACCAGCAAAAAATCAGAATCACTGTTGCAGTTGAAGCCTTAATTTTGAGAGCTGCACGTCTGGCATCACTCATTATATTTTCTCTGTGAACAGTCTCTATGAATTCCAAGCACACTCCTTTCCCCTGAATCTCCTCCTGAAAAACCTGAAATATGGAAGTTAAAACAAAAAATCACTTTCTATATCTTATTAGTACTACAAATCAAGGAGATACATGAGATACCTTTTCAGGTAATTAACGGTTTAACAATGAAACCATACACCTGTATTGCCAATTGACCACATTCAGTGTTTGCTACGACTGCTCCCATCCATGTCCAATTGAAGCGTATGGCTAGTTGTGCCATGGCCCTGGCTTGGTAAATATCACTGGGGATTGTTCTGAAGAAGTTAGGAAACTTTGTCCTGTCACTAAGACAGGGGCATCTAGCCAAGTAACTGATCTGAGGAAAAGTCAAAGAACTATTCTTTTTGACACTGTTTATACAGCAGTAATACCATTCTTTTTATTTTGAATTGAAAGGATTTAAAAACATCATCAAACTTTCGGTGTAGACTGTATAAAAACACAGTATAGAGATTTATTTCCTGTTGTAAAGAAACTCACAACTGGCACAGAGAGAGGGCCCAGGATCCTGGATATTATTATGCTTGTCGAGGAGGCAGCACAAATGAGCAATGGAACAAGCTCACCACCTATTGTTGGCATTAGACATAACAACAATCATTAATACTAAAATCACATAAGCTGTTATTTATAACTAATATGGACATAGGATATGTTAAGTGCATACTAACTTGTGTCAAATCATACCTGCTGTCTCTCCTGGTTGTTCATGAGCTACAGATCGAGGGATAGAAGCTGTTAAATTACAGAGGTGTGTGTCTCCTCCAACCATTGACAGTGCACCATGCAGAGACCAGGGGTATCTGCCACAGCAGTCAACTATACGGTAGCCCAGCTTCACTCCTGGTAGCAGGGTGCTGTTACGATTGATTTCCTCCAAGGCAAAGACCATAGCATATGTAAGTTTTAATGCCTCTTGATCTAAACTTAGACCAAGGAGGAGGAGAAAAGTAGTATGAACAAAACAGTGAACAAAATCAACTGCATATAAATGTGTTACATATATATGTGTGTGTATGTATGTATGTATGTGTATATGTAGCTATGTATGTGTATATGTATATATATATATGTATATACACACACACATATATACATATACATATACATACATACATTATAGATACATATATGTGTGTGTGTGTGTGTGTGTGTGTGTGTGTGTGTGTGTGTGTGTGTGCGTGTGTGTGTGAATGTGAATGTCTTAAGCTTAATATTTTTAATCAAAATGAATCATATTTTAAGAAAAACACAAGACATTGTCATAAATGTGTGAAAAAAAACAAAACAAAGGAAAATGGGAGGAAAATACAAATTAAGTACTTTCGTCATATGAACAACATATTAATCAAGAAATATCAACAACAATACATGGTGTCATCACGTTTTACCTGATGCAAGGTTCATAACTTGGCAGCTTGGTGTAACCCTGTTCTACATATGAAGGTTTGTAATACAGAGTAAAAAGTCCACCAATAATCACATCTCCATCCTGGGAGAGGCTCTTGTCTCTGGTTGCACCCCACCGTGAGCACACTGTCGCCTGAACCACCTTCAGCCCTGTCTGTCTGCCCACTATACTGAGAAGCAGCAGGGAGAAGGCTGAAGAGGGCCACCGAGTGAGGAACCAGAGGAACAAAAACATGGATGCAGCTGTTCTGGATATTTAACAAACATCTCAATGTCAGAAATTGCATCAATGAGTTCAATAAATTTAGTCTGTGTAAAACAACCTTCGCATCAAACCTGAAAACAGAGTGCATGAAGTTGAGAGGAGGTAAAGGATCTCATTCACATTGTTTTTACCAAAGACAAATACCATTCAGTTCAACATGTTCAAATGTAACATCATAGTCTCATGCCATCTACCTGCTACAAATGACATTGTAAACAGAAACATGTCTCACTTGGTTACAAGCTCCTATCACAAATATCACAAATATATACTTTTGAAAACAGTACCTTGAATCAAACCTACCCCCCTTGCACTCTGCAAGTTAACTGTTGATGTGAGTATTTATAATAGGTGTATGTTGTATCAGTAACACTCATGACACAAGCAGCAAACACACCCACAGTTATTCCACTCTGAAGTGATTGTGTATTTGAAGTCAGCAGAGTTTTTAGGTTGCATTGAAATCTGAATACATTCACTGTGGATGTAATCTCACCACAGCATCCATTTCAATATCTGGATAAATTAAAGAAAGAAATATTCTACTATATGTATTTTCTGCACCACTAAGGCTCCTCTAAACCTTTTGTTGAGATGAACGCACGCAGTCATGCCATGGTAAAACCAGATATGAGTTTGTCCTTAAAATTTACCATTTTCTTACTACAACAGAATAATGGGTCATGCTTTATTTTGAAATACACTAACTAGACATAATTAGCCTAGTTAGGGTTATTATATCCTAACTAGGCTTATATCTCAAATAAGGCATAAACTGGGAATAATATGGACTTCATTAGATAGTAAATACAGTTGTATCCTTAATAAACTAATAAGACATAGTATGCCATTATTTGTATCAAATTAGGCAAACTATGACAGTTAAACAGTTAGAACCTTATCATAAGTCATATACCTAAATCATGTTGTAATTAGAAACCGCATATAATAACTTTTTAGACCTATACTTCAATACATCCTTGTCCATTGTCTATAACTGCTTTATCCTTTTTTTGGGGTCGCGGGGGTTGTTGCTGGAGCCAATCCCAGCTGTCTCTGGGCGAGGGGGGGGGTACACCCTGGACAAGTCGCCAGCTCGTCGCAGGGCCCTACTGATGGCAGAGGCTGCCATGCAGGGTGCCAACCACACATCAGGACGAATTTGGGGTTCAGTATCTTGCTCAAGGACACTTCAACATGCAGCTCAGCTCAGCCAAGAGCCGGGATTTGAACCAGCTACCTTTCGATCACTAGCCGATCTGCTGTACCCGCTGAGCTACAGCCGCCCCTACTTAAAAACATTCTAATGATATATTCTAATAGGAGATCCTAATATACTATTACACACTATTTTACAAGACCATGCAGTTTGAATTCAAATGCAATGTCATATCAGATCCAAAATGTATCATTTTATTATTTAATGTTTGTTTGAAATGGCCATAGCAATTACATTGGACAAACCAGATGCATTGTTTAAGTGTTTTAGCACAGGTGCCAATTCACAACAATTTAATTAAATGCCCTTTTACCTTTAATACCATGCCACACTTAATGTCACCCATATTGACCTACGATGACTTAATTAGAAAATAGAGGCTGTAATTTGAGAAATGTAGATCATTATTATTAACAGTCAGACAA
The DNA here is from genome assembly GCF_900880675.1 of Sparus aurata. NCBI lineage: Eukaryota > Metazoa > Chordata > Actinopteri > Spariformes > Sparidae > Sparus > Sparus aurata. Next base: position 11,789,091 of record NC_044188.1, on the reverse strand, counting down.
ATCACAGAGCTCAAAGAACGACGTATTTATTTGGGCTTTATTTGAAAAAGTTTCACTTTATCAGAGGGTAATTGTGGATAATATTAATAAAACTGTACTGTAAACAAAGTCCCTTTGTAGGAAGGCTTTTAGTGCATAGCCGCACGCCTTCTTGTCAGAACCTTGTGAGGCTCTCATCATGAATTTAGCTACAAAAGCGTTTCATATCATTGCAGGTCAACCTGCATGTGAGATGATGGAGACTGACCCTGACCCAGAAATTAGCCTCAACTCACAGACACTGTATACTCTGCTCGACAAAGTAAGTGGGAGCATCTTCACACTGCAAGCAGCTGAGATGACAGTCCAACAGGCTGGAGAAATGCAGCTAAACAGTGAGGAGGGGACATTTGATGCTTTATTCGGGTGTCACTTTTTCTGCTATTCATTTAAAACTACACTTGACTAGAAATGTGTCCCACAAGTATGAAATTGTACTGGACCAGCCAGAGTGATCTGCTATAAGGTTTTGCAATTGACCTCCAAGAAAGTCTAGAAAGCAAAGATGGCAAAAGCAAAGATGGTATTTGCTTTTATTTGCAATTCCATTTTCTTATAATTTGTTGAAAATGAACCCTTACCACAGTCAAATAAGAGTAAAACAGAATGGATACATTGTTTTTTGTTTTATTTTGCAGAACAGTTTTATTTTAATGTGTGGCAAATTAACCTCTAAGAAAGTCTAACAAGATGCTAACAAGGAAGCATGTGGCTATTTAGTAGTAGTCTAACTACAGACTCGGGGCACAACTATCTGGACATCAGGTGTTTCTTAGTGTTTTTCTCAGGCCTCAATAAAATAATGAAACATTTGGGGGCAAAAATACAGATCAGTAAACCATAGCTGGAGACCAGAATTGCAAAAATTTCCACAGCAACAACATACTTCCCAGGAGAGCTAACGTAAGCAGGGACAAAGGCCACCCAGACAGCACAAAATATCAGCATGCTGAAGGTGATCAATTTGGCCTCATTGAAGTTGTCAGGGAGTTTCCGAGCAAGAAAAGCCAAGAGGAGGCAGGTGCAGGCCAGCAGGCCAATGTAGCCCAGAACCAGAGCAAAGCCCACCACAGAGGCCATGGCACACTCCAGGGTGACCTTTGACCCTTGGAAACCCAGATCACATCGAGGCACTGGAGGGCTGATGGACAGCCAAATGGCACAGATGATAACCTGTGTGAAAGGTGAACAGATTTTAGTGTTATAAATCAATATCAATTGTATGTGATAAAATATTCTCTTAATTTAATCACTAAGACAGTATTTGCACCTGTACAGAAGTAAAGAGGCAGATACTTCCTCTCTGTTGGCCCGGACCAAACCACTTCATCAAGGTTTCAGCACCAGGCCGAGCTGAGCGAAAAACAGCAAGAACTACAAGGGTTTTGACCAAAAGGCAGGAAACACAAAGTACAAAGCTGATCCCAAAGGCTGCCTGCTGGAACTGACAGGACCAGACTGATGGACGACCGATGAAGACCAGCGAGCAAAGGAAGCAGAGCTTCAGAGACAGAAGAAGCAGGAAGCTCAGTTCTGAATTGTTGGCTCGCACCTGGAGGCGAATCAGATTTATGGACAAAGATGAGGCCATTTAAACAATGCAATACATTGTCAGCAAAAAATGTGACATCAATGTCAAATGCATACATCTGGTAAATTATTCTTGGTTCGTACCATAGGTGTTTTGTGGTATAAAATGAACACCACAAACACAGCTGTCGTCACTGCAGCACCAGACACAGCTGCAGCGGTCAGAGTAATGCCCAATGTTTCATTAAAGGAAAGAAAGTCCAGCTGACGAGGGACACAGGCTGTTTGTTCAACATTGGACCAGAACTCAGATGGACAACGCTCACAGTGAAGAGAACCTGGTAGAGGGAGAAGGAAAGTGATACACAAATGGGAAAATTAACCTTGCAAAAATACATTTCCCTTTCCCAAGGGAGTGATTTCCTCACCGGTTTCATTGCTAATCTCCCCTTCAGCACATCGGATACAGTCAAAGCAGCAGAGAGGTTCTCCTTTCCTGTTGGCCTTTCTGGTACCTGGAGGGCAGCTCTCACTGCACACTGAAATAGGAACCTAAATAAAAAGCCAGACAGTCATTGCAACAGATAATTTTTAGTAGCTTTGACACAACTTGTTGATGTGACTACCTGATTGGATCCTGTGCTCCACTGAATAGCTGACTCATTAAGGTGGAGGTCAAACCCGTCTACACGACCAATCAAAACAAGTTTAAGTGACCCCTCAGGGGTGTTCTGCCAGTTGACAAGGTCGTACTTTGCTGGAATGTCGGCTCCCTGAAAATAAAACATTTCCCCTTGTGGTGTGGAGACATTCACTTTGTTTAAGTGCTGCAACAGCTGTAACCATCAAATATTGAATAAAAATGCATTAATAGGTATTGAAACTTTTTAAACTAAACAATTTCTTAGTGATAAGATGGAAATGAAGTTTTTTTGTTTACCTCACTGGGTTTGATGTGTTTTGAAGAGGAGCAGGTGGAGCTGTTGTTCCCAGGAGGGCTGTCTCTGTTGGGGCAGGAGAGAAGGCTGTGGAGGGCATGGGCTGCAGCATAGACAGCCAGGTACACATTATATTCCACTCTTAGCTGAGAGGTGTCAGTGAAGGGATGCTGCACTCCCTCCAGGGACTCTGTCCCACTGCAGGGTGGTAGAGAAGCTTTCAGAAGGGTCTCTGTGGTCAGAGATGAAGGCAAAACATTTGATGAATGGTCAGGCCATGTTCTGTTTGGTGAAGAGAAATATAAAGATCGTGTTGATTGTGATTGTTCAGATCCAGGAGTGCATCCAAACTCCTTTTGCCAGAATTCTTTGAAGAATTCATCATCAGGACGATGACTTGGGTGCAAACTCCTGAGATAATTTTCAAATCCAGGTATTGTTGAACTTCGAATGGCCACTCCAAGAACACCACTTGTCACTCTGGAGATGGCAAGATCCTGAAGAAGATCATCACTGGTGCTCCAAGCCTCACTGGCCAAAAACTGTCTGTCTGTCACCTACAATAAGATAACACTGAAATAAACTTCAATAAGAAGAACAGCTAATTGTTCTTACAAAATAATATTCTGTTGAATAAGAATATAATATATAATAATAAGATGTCAATGCCAGCTGCTCACATTTCTCTTGGCCAGTTCCAGAAATAATTTCTTTACATCTGTATACCAGCAAAAGATCAGAATCACTGTTGCAGTTGAAGCTTTAATTTTGAGAGCTGCACGTCTGGCATCATTCACTATAGTTTCTCTGCGGAGAGTCTCTATGAATTCCAAACACACTCCTTTCCCCTGAATCTCCTCCTGAAATGCCTGGAATATGGAAGTCAAAACAAAACCAACTTATACCTTATTTGAACTACAAGTCAAGGAGATACATGAGAGACTTGTTCATGTAATTTACAGCTTAACAATGAAACCATAAACCTGTATTGCCAATTGACCATAATCCAAGTTTTCTATCACAGCTCCCATCCATGTCCAATTGAAGCGTATAGCCAGTTGTGCCATGGCCCTGGCTTGATAAATATCACTGGGGATTGTTCTGAAGAAGTTAGGAAACTTTGTCCTGTCACTAAGACAGGGGCAGCTAGCCAAGTAGCTAATCTAAAGAAAATACAGAGAATTATTATTTTGAGACTATTTATACAGCAATAAACATCTTATTTTAAATCAAAATGTTTTTAATAATCATCTCAGAATCATTGTGTCAATCGACTGCATGAAGAATGGTTAATCAGATAGTTATTTCTTGTTGTAATAAAACTCACAGCTGGCACAGAGAGAGGGCCCAGGATCCTTGACAGCATTATACCTGTTGATCTTAAAGCACCAATGAGCAAAGGAACAAGCTCACCACCTGCTGTTAACATTAGAAAAGTAAATACATTACAACAATATTTTAATTCTATAATCATGTAAGTTGTCGTTGTCATGGGCACTAAATTGATCAAATGAGATCATACCTGCTGTTTCTTCTTTTTGTTCATAAGCTGCAGATCGAGGTATGGAAGCTGTTAAGTTGCAGCTGTGTGTGTCTCCTCCAACCATTGACAGTGCACCTTGCAGAGCCCAGGGATATCGGGAGCAGCTATCAAGTATACGGTAGCCCAGCTTCACACCTGGCAGCAGGGTGCTGTTACGATTGATTTCCTCCACCGCAAATGCCATAGCATATATATGTTTTAATGATTCTAAACTAGAGTATTAAGACAATTCAAAGAAAAAAAAGTGGAATATCAGTCAGAAATATCACATAATCACATTGATCAAAAATGTATTACAGCTGAATATACTTAGATTATTCTATTATAATCATAATCTACTTGTTTTAGAAATATATAACATTTACACTTTGTTCATATTGGACCGTTAAAAACAAATCATAGGTACTACAAACATGTCATAACTTTTTTAATCAATGTGTGGTAGAACTAAATCAAATTTTAAACAATTACACATGAGCATGACAAACAATGGAAAAAAAGACAGTGTGCTGCCATAATGTACACTGTTTAACATGATAAGTACCAGATATTTAAAAATAATACATGTGCTATTTTTGTGCTAGTTTTACCCGGTGCAAGGTTCATAACTTGGCAGCTTGGTGTAGTGCTGTTCTACAGCTGAGGGTATGTAATAGAGATTAAACAGTCCACCGATAATCACATCTCCATCCTGGGAGAGGCTCTTGTCACTCAGTACACCCCACCGGGAGCACAGTGTCGCCTGAACCACCTCAAGCCCTGTCTGTCTGCCCACGACACTGAGAAGCAGCAGGGAGAGAGCTGACGATGGCCTCCGAATGAGGAACCAGAGGAACAAAGACATGGATGCAGCTGTTCTGGACAACTAATTTAATTCAACATTCAACACAATGTAACATCATAGTCTCATGTCAGCTACCTGCAAAAACAAATGACATTATAACCAAAAACATTTCTCACTTGGTTAAAAAGCTGAAGACAATTGTCAACTTTGAAAACAGTACCTTGAATCAAACCTACCCCCCTTGCACTCTGCACAAGTGAAGTGTTGTTATGAGTATTTATAATACGTGTATAGTGTGTCGGTAAAACTGATGACACAGCCAGCACACACCCAAAGTTATTCCTCTCTAGAGTGATGATGGTAAAAAACAAGCAAGCCAGTGATTAGTGTGCATGACGTTTTCAGTTGATAATGGGCAACTTGTTATTTTTCATTTTTCATTTTCTGAAAAATTGCTCCACAAACCAATGAGGGTCCTCCCTCAATGATCTTTGAGTTTAAATAAATGTAATGATAAATTATATATCAGCCACCAGGTGGACATTCAGGGCCAGCAACCCATTGTTGAACATCCACTCTTCACCAAGGAAAAATAGGACATTGAAATAAAGTAGCAACATGTGCCACCCATTGAGAAGATCGGAGTTTCCACTGTTTGGTTGTTCCAGATACAGGGCATTATGTTGTGGTTTGTGTAACATTGATATGGAGTTTCTGGTTATCATAATAGATAATTATACCTGATAATTATTCATTATTATTGACAGCCACATTTAACCCAAAACTCCCTATTAATGTTGCACGAAGCACTACATATGGTACCCCCTGTCCAGAACATATGGTGCCCCATGTGAGGCAACGTAGTATTGGCTATCATTTTGCAATTGTATAATATTCAATTCAGCATAATTTGGCAGTGCGAAGATTTGAAATATACATCTTCAACCCTTTGGCCAAAAGTCTTTACATTTATACATAAATTAACCTCATACATACATACATTTATACTAGGGCTGTCAAACGATTAATTTTTTTAATCGCGATTAATCGCATTTTGTCCATAGTTGACTCGCGATTAATTGCAAATTAATCGCAATTTTTTTGGCACATTTCTTTCTATTCTAAATGTACCTTAATGTATTTTTTCCATGTTCTTAATTCTTTTAATATTATAAGAAAGGGCAAATATGCTTGCTTTATGAAAAAGTTTATTCAACACTTCAATTCATGCAGGAAAATAAAAGGCTCAAAAAATATCCCCTCACCCTAAATGGGATCAAAACATGGTGGTGTCTGCTTTTGGCGAGGGGGGGGTGGGCTTTCTGCATCTGCCATGTGTTTCGCTTGCAAATGATATTTGAGACTCGACGAACTTCAGTGGTAACTCATTTCATGTCGACAGTACGTGCAGATAACTTTTGTCCTATCGAGCGAACCATCTGGCAGTGAGTTGAAAGTGAATTTGCCGTTCATAAGTCCGTTCTCCATTTACTTTCACCATTTACTACTCCTGAACGCCAACCCTGCTTCTTCTTCTTCTGATTCCCTTTCTTATTCTTCTGCCACCCTCTGGATCAAGACTACAGGTGTCACTGACGGCCGTAAATCAAACAATGTGTGTTTCTTTTTTTTTTTAATGCCAATGGCAGTGTGGTGAGAATTGATTTATCAATTAAACTGATAAACCATTTGATTAACCAAAATCTTTTAGGTTGTTAACTGCCACTTTGAGCTATTTGCTATTGTTGCTATCGATTCAAGTTAAAAGTGCTCTGTAGCAAATGCAATAATTTCAGTTCAGAATCCATTTCCAAATCCATAGTGAATGACTTCATCTGTGGGTCCCAACATGGTCTTAAGGAGCCCTACGCTACAGTATCTATTAATATAGAATCAAAGAATAAAGATTAAGGAGTTAAGTCATTTGTATACAGTATAACACACAATATGTTAAGGAACATCTTTAAGGAGATGAAGTAAAAAGGAAACTTCCATATGAAGGCGATAGAGTGTGATCAGTGATCCCAGCCTTTACTAAAAAACAAAAACGTGCAAACAGAGACAGAAAAATTGCCTCAAACTGAGGACTTTCTTGAGGCATTAAGTGCAGAATCAATAAAAAAATAGGTTAGACTGAAAAGCATTCTGTCGTGAGATTGAAGCTGAATGTTATCTGTACATCCACAGGTACATTTATTCAGATATCATGAGGCTTGGAGGCTCTTTGCCCACTGCTAACTTCATACACACTAATCACTTCCTAGCATTCAATTTATTTTCTACCTTTGGATATGGAATACCTTTGGGTGTATTCTGCTAGTATCATCAGTTGTATGGATACACTTTACACCTATTATAAATAATCAAATCAATCGTTAACTTGAAGAGTACAGCCTCATCGACATGTGGCCGGACCGTGGCAAGGCTGTGGATCTCACTGGTCCTTTTAATACTTCAATCAACCCAGTACAGATGCCACAGATTATTTTTCTGATACAGTTAACTAATATGATGGACAAAGACAAGGTTTTTTCCACCGAGATCACAACTTTATTGAAGAGCTGCCAACATCAATTAATAAATTAATAAAAAAAGAACAATTTATTAGGGCTATTTATAAAATAACTGTAAAAGAGTGGTGAGGATAGGCAGCCGAGGCCGCAGACAGTAAAGGGACAATTTACACTGGGACAGAGTACTCACCCTACGCCAGTGCCCTACACACATACACACAGCAAAATCAAACCAAAAGGAGGGAGTCAACTATAAATTGTGAAGAAAGTGCAAAAAGTTACCAAGCACACAAAATCAGGGGGGTTGTGAGGTACAGGTGAGAAACTCTGTCACCAAACCCTCCACTGTCAGGCCGACCACGCTTGCCGCTGCCCCTACAGCACTCATACACTAAGGGAGAGTGAAAAAAACACGTTACTCCCAATATTAAAATACAACAATGCAGCTCTATTGGTTCTTTCTTCTCAATAAAAACACATAAGAAAACAGAACCTAAATAAAACAAAAGCAAAACCTAAATAAAACAAAAGCAAAACCTAAGCAAAACAAAACAGCAGTGGCAAGCTACAACGAAACAAAACAAACAATTCAAACCACTGTAAAAAATAAAGTACACAATATAAAACGAAGTCCGCCTTTTACCTCCATACACCACTCGCAGCGTCCGCAAAGTTTGTCATAGAAGCTGGCACCAAACTGGACCAGGACCGCAGACACACACATGCTGACACGGTCGCGGAGAAGCGGGGAGAAGCTGGCACCAAACTGGAACAGGACAGCCGCGCAAGTGGCAAGGGGTTTGCGTTGAAGTTAAAGATCTGTCTTGTAAGACTTTCTTCCCAGCAAGCTTGCCACATTGGTGTCAGAAGTGGGATTGGAAAGAAAGATAGAGAGAGAGATCCAGGAGCTGGAGCGAGCCATTGAGCAGACGCGCTACCTCTTGGGAAATATGGCAAGACTGATCTCCACGGGGTCCTGCTTCCTGGTGAGCTGCTGGCACCGATAACTGCCACTGCTGCTGTTGAGCCACCCTCACTGGACCCCATGCCTGACCTGATGTACCCCAGAGCTGCACCCAGAACAGCAGCCAAGCTGCCCAAGTATAATTAAATGGACTCACACAACTGGAGCCGTACATTTTACAGGTCCAGTTAGCAGCATGGCACAGTGGCTGGAACGACGAAGAAGCAGCCACCCACCTGGCCCTGGCGTTGGAAGGAAAGGCGTTGCAAGTGCTCCTCGACCTGGCCCCAGCAGAGCAGCAGAACCTCCAGGCCCTGACCAGGGCACTGGATAGGCGATTTGAACAACAACCTTTTGCTAACCAAAGCAGGGAGCATCTGGCCAGCCGTCGCAGCCAGGAAGGAGAGAGCCTGGGCACCTTCACTGCAGATGTGCAACTGCGTGCTCAACATGGATATCCATGTAGGAGATACACTACTTGATAATAAAGGTAAAGGTAAATAACGCACTGGTAAATGGGGCACCACCTCCGTTGTTTAACTATTTGAATAATCCGGAGGACATTATTCAAAAATCCAACCGTACAAGTTTGGCTTGAACAGTTCAAATCAATTCATTCAATTTCAAAATCTATATTCAATCTCATATTCTGAAGCAGTGATTTCTTTACACGGAGCCATTGGTTTTCCACATCAAATTAAACTTGCACAGACAAGGACACACGGTTATATATGTTTATTTACTAAAATAGTGCAGAGTAAATAAAATGAAATGATAGCTCAAACAAATGACAACAGGTAACAGAAAATGTTGAGACTGTGAAGGGTAAAATATTAAGATTAGGTGATTTAAAGGGCACTCAATTCAATTCAACACTTCTTTGTGGAACAACATGTTTCCAAATTCAGATGCTCAGGTCCTGAATCCCAGGGCATTGAGTGTCGATCAACCTGAGAAAGAAGGGGTGAAAGTCTCTTACAAGGGGGAGAGATGGTAAATGGTCACTTCACTTGTAAGTTGGGAGGGGGGGTACTCTTCCTGCAGAGGAAAAGTTTATGACTAAGCCAAAGTCCCATCTTCTTGCCAGGTCAAAAGGTGAGATTGGGGGCCTCCCAGGCCCTTCTGATGGAGGACAGGCAAAGTAGGTGAAAGGTAATGTCAAGGCACAAACAGGCCTCTGGATAAAGATGCACAGACGACAGGACATGTTCCTACATCCACGCTTTCCTGCAGGGGCTCACCCCAGAACGGTTGCAGCAATATGTTTGCCTAAGTGAGGCTCTCTGTGAAGCTGAATGGGTTGAGGTGGTGATCTCCACACCAGGGCCTGGCCAACAGAGACCCCCCATCCTCAACCACACATCAGGATGACCAACTATGAGGAGGGAGAGGTTGAAGAAGTCTGCCATGTTCAGCCTCCATCACCACAGTCTCAGTGTTGGTGTATGCCATCCAGGCGCCGGCCACTCCGGCTGACTGACTGCTGCTACCAGAGTGATGAGCCTGGGCACATAGCCCGTAACTGTCCTGCTCCAGCTGCAAAGGCCAGAGCCAAACAACCGGCAAAAAACGACAGTGGAGTTGTCTAGTGAGGGGGTCACAACTCCGGTCTCCAGCCCCTCTCCATGGCCAATGCACGCTGGTTTGGCATCCAGAACACACCAAAGGACTGTATCTGATCAAAGCTGCATGGTCACCAACCAACACACAACTAATGACGGTGACAGGAGAAAAGGCTGGCAGGAGAAGGAAGAATTCGCTGCGAATCCAAGCCGGAGACCAGGAGCTGGTATACTAGTTCTGGTTCGCCAGCATCCACGACCTTTGCATCATCAGCTTGAAAATGCTGACCCGCTGGGGAGCCTGTGTTGACGTGGTGAAGGCAACTATCACCCTTTGAACAGAGACCATCACTCTCCAGTCCGGTCAGGGGGAGAAGAAAGGGGCCCAGGATCAATGCACCAACCGCCAAGAAACAGTAGCCCGGCAGACACCAGCCCCCCATGTCTCACCACCAAGCGACAGTAATCCTACACTGCCACCACCTGAGGCAACTCCACCTGCCAAGTCAACTGTTCTTCTCTCAACTGAGACAACTGATTTCAGCGTAGTTGCGACGGCCTCGACTCACAGCAATGCCACCAGTTAAAATGCCTCCTCTATGACTTTGTGGAAATCTTCGTTGCCAGAAATGAAGACTGTAAATAGACTCGACTGGTCCAGCAGTCCATCGTCACCGGTTCTGCCCAGCCCATTCGTCTACGGCCCCATCGATTGGCATGATCCGTGAGATGGTTGCTGCTGGGACCGTGTTCCTGGGCCATGTGGTTAGTGGCTACTGTATAGGACTGGCCAACTCCTGTCAACATCAGCCAGCTTTGGAGCTCTCTGCGTCTGGCTTCCTACTACTGCCGTTTCATCCGGCACGTTGCCACCATCGCCAGCCCACAACGTCTGACCGACAAGGGTCAGCTGTTCAACTGGGACAACTCCTGTGCCACAGCTTTCAACAGGCTCAAGACAGCCCTCACTGAAGCCCCAGTCCTGGCTGTCCCCGATGCCCAATGTTCACACTGGACACAGATGCCACCAGATGCAGCAGGAAGCAGATGGGACCCTTGCACTGGTGAAAGGCTGGTTGAAAATTAAGCAGCGTCCAGAGTGGACAGAGGTGCCTACACAAGGTCCTGAGGTAAAAGCCTACCACTCCCAATGGGGTAACCTCGAGGTTCATGACAGGTTGTTGTATCGGAGGTGGCCTGCTCTTGGACAGCGGAACAACTGCCTGTAGCTATTGGTGCAACGACTGCTCTGCCCCCAAGTCCTCCTGATTGTCCACGGCTCAGTGGGGGCAGGACACTATGGGAACTCCAAGACCCTCAGCCGCCTCAGGGGGCGGTTCTACTGGCCTGGCTGTCGACGATACGTGGAGTTACATGTGCACTGCTGTGACTCCTGCACCGCTGGGTGCAGGAGCTGGGTCCCCTGCTGAGCTCCATAGTAACCAGGGGCGAAACTTTGAGTCCCAGGTTTTTTGGGAGGTCTGCCGGCAGTGTAACACTCTGAAAAAGAGGGATAAATAATCACGCGAGTGATACTGTGTTTCCTCATTCAGAGCTTTTAGTAAAGTCAAGTAAATCATATCTCACAACATTTTACGTCATTGAAACAGAGTACATCTGCACAAAATACATCTGTATGTTTACAGCACCAATGATGTGTTTAAATGCCAGTTGTTTTTAAACTGCTCAATAATTTAACAACCTAGACCAGCAGTCTTTCAACACACAAAGTGTATAATACAACAGCTGCATTGAAATTATTAATAAAATAAAATACAGCATTTCTCACATATAATTCACCATTTCCTCATCAGCTTAGTATCATCACTAAGTCTTATGAACTATAGCTCATTGAACTCACATCCTTTTCATATACAAACGTTGCTAATTAAGCAAGTCAACTTGAACAAATAAAGTAACCACATAAACAGAACAAAAACTGTGCAAAATACATTCACCCATGTGCATGTACACACGTAGACAATGAAAACGCTCTGCATATTTATGCAAGATGGCGGCAGTTTGCTCGCCTGAACTTACTTGTAGAAACTCAATAACATAGTTTAGCTTAGTCAAACATCACATACATGTTCTCCTCACAGTCAAAACAACTCATAAAACAACTGACAACAGTTTCATGGTCCACAACTTCCACCACATACCTGAAAAAGAGGGATGAATAATCCTGCGAGTGATACTGTGTTTCCTCATTCAGAGCTCTTAGTAAAGTGAGGAAACACCGCGACATCCCTGCATGTGGGTGCAGTCCAAAATAATCAATCTCCGATTCTGGCCCATGTAGACCATATTAATGGAAGACAGAGATTATTGTAACTTGAATTCTGGCACATGTAGACTCTATTACTGGGACACAGAGATTATTATAACTTCATTTGGGGTTTTTTAACATATGTTGTTGCAAATGAATATATTACAGCAGCCGGGGGTGGGCAAGATGAGAACCACACCACTCCATCCACAAAGCAACGGGCTGGTGAAGCGGTCTAACCATACCCTGGCTACCCAACTTGCCATCCTTACCAGCCAACACCAGCAGGACTGGCATCGCCATTTGCCACTGGTCCTGTGGTCTTATCGTACTGCAGTCCAGGAGTCCAGCCAGTGCACGCCTCCCTCTCTCATGTTTGGGAGAGAGATCCAAACACCAGTGGACCTAGTGTTTGGAGCTCCGCCTGAGTCTGAGATTCCTGGGGGAAAAGAGATGGACTACTTCTGCAGGCTGAGGGAACACCTGCAGTTAGCTCATGACTAAACTCGCCAAGTTCAGGCCAACTCTGAAGTATGGCAGAAGAGAGCCTACGACACATGGTGCCAGGGATGGGCCTTCACACCAGGGGAAGAGGTATATGTGTATTGTCCTGTCCGCAAGAAGGGCATCTCCCCAAATCGTAAGGCAGGCAATCTCTGGCAGGGGCCTGGTGAAGTTGTGAATTGGCTGTCTGAGGTGGCGTACCGGGTACACATGCCTGGCCAGGGACGTGTGGTGGTGCACCAAGACAGACTCTCGCCCTACCACCCTCTTGCCCTATCCGCTGCCAGAGAGGAGAATGACAGCAGCAACTCACGCCCCGACCGGTGTGACACTCCCCCCGATGCACCTTCTGGGAGCCCCAGGTGGTTTGTTTGCCCGCGGCAGCGCCCTGGAAATTTGAGGGACTTTGTGTTGGGTGATGGGGTTATTGGGGATGACTGACCCCTCAGACGGGGGCTATGTAGTGACTGGAGGAGTACCGGTTGCAGACAGTGAGCACTGATGGCACAAAGACTCATGGGGGCGAATTCTCAAGTGCTCATGAGACTGTTGTTGTTTGGATATGTTTCATTTTGTCGCTTTCTGTACATGTTCTGGTTGTTGTTGTTGTGTGATGCTGAATTGGCATAGACAGATTTTGCAGTGTGCCACCATGGTCAAGTTTGATGGGGCGGGTGGTGATGTTGATCAAATGTTTGTGTCTAAGGTGTAAATAAAGTTGCAGTCCTAAGACGTTGCCTCGTCAATGGCACGGGACCTGTCAGCCAGACTGCGGTCCGGGTCCGGACCCAGATGCCGTCCTAGACAGACCTTGACCTATAGTCAATAAATTATTTAAGTATTTAAAATTTTGACGGAGCGCAGATCAGAAATCCACTGCATTCAGTAACCAAAAGCTGGTGAGGCAGCAAAAAAGAAACAAAAGGAAGGGGGGGAGCACGAAACACTTTTCCTTAAAGAGAGAAGAAAATAATACATATGAACAGTATTATATATCTCTGTAATTAGATGTTAAAAATGTTGTTGAATTGTTCTTCTTTATTTTATTTGACAGTTGTTGATTACATGCAGTCATTGATACTACTACTGGGCTACTTCAATATACTGTATATCACACTTAATCATAACGTAAGTTAGACATCATGATGTTCCAGACCATTGCTTAAGGACATTTTTTCTAACTGGACCTATGCGAATTTTAGTTGAATACCCCTGATATAGACCATCACCTTAGAGAGTAATTACTGTGGGTGTGTGCTGCTTATGTCATCAGTGTTACTGATAAACTATACACCTATTATAAATACAACAATTAACTTGCAGTGTATGAGGGGGGTAGGTTTGATTCAAGGTCTTGTGATAGCTGGTATACAAAGTTTTTAATCAAGTGAGACATGTTTCTGTTCCTAATGTAATGTTTTGATGTAATGACTGTAACATTTGGACACGTTGAAATTAACAGGGTTTATCTATGATAACAGATGAACATTGTGCATGACATACCTTACCTTTTTTCTGCTTCACTCACTCTATCTCCAGTCGTGATCAAGCAGATTTGGTGTGAATGTTGTTTTACGCAGAATGAATTTGTTGAATATCTCATTGATGCATATTCTGATAATGAGATATGTGCTAAATATCCAGAACAGCTGCATCCATGTCTTTGTTCCTCTGGTTCCTCACTTGGTCGCCCTCCTCAGCCCTCTTCCTGCTGCTTCTCAGTGTAGTGGGCAGACAGACAGGGCTGGAGGTGGTTCAGGCGAAGGTGTGCTCCCGGTGGGATGCAACCAGAGACAAGAGCCTCTCCCAGGATGGAGATGTGGTTATCGGTGGACTTTTTAATCTCCATTACAAACCATCAGCTGTAGAGCAGGGCTACACCAAGCTGCCAAGTTATGAATCTTGCACCGGGTAAAACTTAATGACACCATGTATTATTAAGTGGATTGAGTATTGTTGCGTGTCTAATGGTTAATGTTTTGTTCATATGCTGGCAGCACATTGTTATATGTTTTAAATTTTTAATCGTGATCATATGTTTTTGTTAAAATATTACCTAGTTCTATGAAATGTTGACTTGGAAAGATATGAAATGTTTTGCATGATTATTTTAACTTTTTTTTGTAATACATTTATATACATTTACCCATGATATCCATGATGATTGTTTTAATATTTTATTGATTTATATTGCTCTTTATTTTGTTCACTATTCCTATCTTCTCCTGTGATTTCAGTTTAGATATAGAGCCATTGAAATATACATATGCTATGGCGTTTGCAGTGGAGGAAATCAATCGTAACAGCACCCTGCTGCCAGGAGTGAAGCTAGGCTACCGTATACTTGACAGCTGCTCCCGATACCCCTGGGCTCTGCAAGGTGCACTGTCGATGGTTGGCGGAGTTACACACACCTGCAATTTTACACCTTCTATGCCTCGATCTGCTACTTATGACCAACCAGGAGAGACAGCAGGTATGACCTGATATAGTTTTCAGGTTTACAGGTACAGTTTTAACTATTGTTGTTTTATAATTGGTGTCTAATGCTATCAACAGGTGATCAACTTGTTCCTTTGCTCATTTGTGCAGCCTCATCTACAACGGGCATAATGCTGTCTAGGATCCTGGGGCCTCTCTCTGTGCCCGTTGTGAGTTTAATTACAACAGGAAATCTTGATCATTGAACATTGTTATTGTACAGTCTACACTCAAGCTTTTTGTCATAAGCCATGCTTTTTGTCAAATTATGCAAACACTTTATCAGATATATATATATATAGGCCATTATATGTGTCAGATTAGGAAAAAATTTGAAATATATTTAATAATATATATATAAAGTTTAACAGTATATATATATATATATATATATATATATATATATATATATATATATATATATATATGTAGATATATAAAGTAAACCAGTAAGAAAGAAGTTATGCTATACTATACTACTTTATTTAGACATTAATACTCAGCATTATACTATATTAGAAGCCAAGTAGGAGATTCTTAAACAGTATACTATAACACACTAATTTAAATCATATGCAATTAGAAATCAAACACAATGCCATGTTAAATCCAAAATATGTTAGACGTTATTTTACCCTTACTATCAAATAATAATGCACAAACCACACTTAGCTTAATTCAACAGCAAAAGCTTTAATTTAACAAATGTAGTACCACATTAATAATGGCTGGACAAAACACAAAGCTCAGAGGACACTGCATTAAAGGGATATTCGGGTGTAGATTTAATCCATGGTCTAAATCACCATGAAACTGTGTTAGACTCCCTCTCGAGAGATCAAGTTAGCAGACCACTAATTTACGGAGTTTTATCAACCTCAGAAACGACTGCACGACAACAATACACTGCAGTAAATGGGTCCAAATATAAACCACCACCAAAAAGCCACAAATAATGCTCAGAACAGCACCAAACTTCAGCAACAGGACAAATAGGGTCTTTGCACATAGTCTGGGGCATCTAACCTCCGACAGCTTAGCTGGATTTCTACTGAAAAGCTGACAAAATTTACCATTCTTCTGCAGCAGCTTCCTGTTGACTTTATTACCTAATTACAGAAAGATTATACTGTGAGTTCAAAAAATATTTTGTATTAAAGAAAATATTATTTCTATTGTTTGCCTAAATTGATTTAATTCAATGTTATGACTTTTTAACTAATTTAGGTTAAACTGTCTTCCTTCACTGTCTAATAGTGACAATATTTTTTCTTGTTTTTGTCTCATTTGACAAAAATCCTAATAAGAGTTGTGAACACATTTTAATTAAAGATAACACTGTATTATTACTCTATAAACCATATCAAAACAAACATGTCTTCCCTTTTCATCAGATCAGCTACTTGGCTAGCTGCCCCTGTCTTAGTGACAGGACAAAGTTTTCTAACTTCTTCAGAACAATCCCAAGTGATATTTACCAAGCCCGGGCCATGGCACAACTGGCCATACGCTTCAACTGGACATGGATGGGAGCAGTGATAGAAAACAATGATTATGGTCAATTGGCAATACAGGTATATGATTTCATTATCTAAATTGCCTGAAAAAGTCTCTCATTTATTCCCTTCACTTATAAAACACTTAAAGTATAAGTCGTAATTTTTCGTTTTGACTCCCATATTTCAGGTATTTCAGGAGGAGATTGAGGGAAAAGGAGTGTGTTTGGAATTTATCGAGGCTGTTCACAGAGAAACTATAATGAGTGATGCCAGACGTGTAGCTCTCAAAATTAAAGATTCAACTGCAACAGTGATTCTAATCTTTTGCTGGTATACAGATGTAAAGAAATTATTTCTGGAATTGGCCATGAGAAATGTGGGTAACTGGCAATGAAATTATATTAATCAACAGAATATTATTTTGTCAGAACATTTACCTGTTCCACTTATTGAAGTTTATTTCAGTGTTTTCTTAATGTAGGTGACAGACAGACAGTTTCTGGCCAGTGAGGCTTGGAGCACCAGTGATGATCTTCTTCAGGATCTTGCCATTTCTAAAGTAGCTAGTGGCGTTCTTGGTGTGGCCATTCAAAGTTCAGCAATACCTGAATTTGAAAATTATCTCAGGAGTATGCACCCCAGTCATCGTCCTGATGATGAATTCTTCAGAGAATTCTGGCAAAATGAGTTTGGATGCACTCCTGCAGCTGAACAATTAAAAGAACCACAAGCTTCATATTTCTTCTCACCACGCAGAACATGGTCTGACCATTCATCAAATGTTTCTTCTTCATCTTTGACCAAAGAGACCCTTCCGAAAGCTTCTCTACCACCCTGCAGTGGGACAGAGTCCCTGAAGGGAGTGCAGCATCCCTTCACTGACACCTCTCAGCTGAGGGTGGCATATAATGTGTACCTGGCTGTTTATGCTGCAGCCCATGCCCTCCACAGCCTTCTCTCCTGCCCAAACAGAGACAGGCCTCCTGGAAACAACAGCTCCATCTGCTCCTCTCCAAAACACATCAAACCTAGAGAGGTAATACACATCACTGTGTCTTCTTATACATACATTGAAGGATAGTTTTGATGAACTGTAAAGTTAAGCATACACAATTTTCAACATTTGATTGTTTCAGCTTTTGCAGCACTTGAACAAAGTGAACGTCACCACACCACACGGAGAAATGTTTCGTTTCAAAGGAGCAGACATTCCAGCGAAGTACGACCTCGTCAATTGGCAGAAAACCCCTGAGGGGTCACTCAAACTTGTTTTGATCGGTGGTGTGGACGGGTTTGACCTCCACCTTAATGAGTCAGCTATTCAGTGGAGCACAGGATCCAATCAGGTAGTCACATCAACAAGTTGTGTCAAGGCTACTAAAAATGAGCTGTTGTAATGACTGTAATGCTTTTTGTTTAGGTTCCTGTTTCAGTGTGCAGTGAGAGCTGCCCCCCAGGTACCAGAAAGGCCAACAGGAAAGGAGAACCTCTCTGCTGCTTTGACTGTATCCCATGTGCTGAAGGGGAGATCAGCAATACAACTGGTGAGGAAATCACTCCCTTGGGAAAGGGAAATTGTTTTTTGCAAGGTTAATTTTCCCATTTGTGTTTCACTTCTCTTTTCCCTCTACCAGGTTCTCTTCACTGTGAGAGTTGTCCATCTCAGTTCTGGTCCAATGTTGAACAAACAGCCTGTGTCCCTCGTCAGCTGGATTTTCTTTCCTTTAATGAAACATTGGGCATTACTCTGACCACTGCAGCTGTGTCTGGTGCTGCAGTGACGACAGCTGTGTTTGTGGTGTTTATTTGCTACCGTAAAACACCTATGGTACGAACCCAAAGTCATTATTATCTCTGACAAAGTATTGCATTGTTTAAATTGTCACATCTTAGTCTGCTAATCTGATTCACCTCTAGGTGCGAGCCAACAATTCAGAACTGAGCTTCCTGCTTCTTCTGTCTCTGAAGCTCTGCTTCCTTTGCTCACTGGTATTCATCGGTCGTCCATCAGTCTGGTCCTGTCGGTTCCAGCAGGCAGCCTTTGGGATCAGCTTTGTACTTTGTGTTTCCTGCCTTTTGGTCAAAACCCTCGTAGTTCTTGCTGTTTTCCGCTCAGCTCGGCCTGGTGCTGAAACCTTGATGAAGTGGTTTGGTCCGGGCCAACAGAGAGGAAGTGTCTGCCTCTTTACTTCTGTACAGGTACGAATACTGCCTTAGTGATTACTTCAATAGAATATTTTATTCATACTGTAACATGATATTAAATAATAACACTAACATGTGTTCACTTTTCATTCAGGTTATCATCTGTGCCATATGGCTGTCCCTCAGCCCTCCAGTGCCTCAACCTGATCTGGGTTTCAAAGGGTCAAAGGTCACCCTGGAGTGTTCCATGGCCTCTGTGGTGGGTTTCTCTCTGGTTCTGGGCTACATTGGCCTGCTGGCCTGCACCTGCCTCCTCTTGGCCTTTCTTGCACGGAAACTCCCTGACAACTTCAACGAGGCCAAACTGATCACCTTCAGCATGCTGATATTCTGTGCTGTCTGGGTGGCCTTTGTCCCTGCTTACGTTAGCTCTCCTGGGAAGTTTGTTGTCGCTGTGGAAATTTTTGCAATCCTGGCCTCCAGCTATGGTTTACTGATCTGTATTTTTGCCCCCAAATGTTTCATCATTCTTTTGAGGCCTGAGAAAAACACTAAGAAACACCTTATGGCCAGATAAATAATTCTTGCTAGAATGTGAGGATAATGACCATCATTATCATGATCATATTTATCTGGTGGCCCCCAATTTGGTTGACTGGTTGAATGTATATATGTTAATCAGTGTGTAATATATGAATTGTATTCCTCTAAATAATGTTACACATGTAATTATTGCTTTGATTTTTAACTGAATAGCTAAGAATATTTTTAAGACCATTTAAGAAAAATGCACGTTTCAGTGAAATACTGCAAACTCAAAATGTTAATTAATAGTTAATGTGTTAGTTAATCATTTTGTATATATTGTATTTAATGGTGTACCTCAACTGAACACAAGTCTCCCTCTCAGAAAACAGAACATTTTACTTGAAAACACAGTGCATTAATAGATAGCTTATTTACACAAAGGGGTGCTGTGGTCATTTTTACTTCTTCAAACTATTTATCATAAAAAATAACTATAATACAGTTATTTCACGTTATATTTCTACTGAAATCAGTAACCTTTAATTTGACATAGTTGGATGAAATGATCTTCCAAAATGCTTCATTTTGTGTCTTTAGTTATCATTTCAGTTAATTGTAGCCCACCGATAACACAACTGGTTCCACTATAGGATGTTCAGATGACTCAACCTACCACAGGTGCATTTGGTTTCTATTGTACTCTCTAAAGAGGGTAATATCTGAGGGGTTGCTCAGCCAGCCATAGTCATTCAGTCATTCAATTAACCTTGCCTGCATTAAGTTATATAGCCACGTTATGCTGATGTAGTTGTGTTTTTGTATTTCTAGAAAGAAAATAAAGAGTTAAGGAATTGCTTTAAACTCATGCACACTGGGAAGTCTCTTTTGGGTCCGAGTGTTCATCAGAATGCTCTTGGTGAAAGTTACTGTAAAGATAAAAGAAAAACATTAAATTATGGTTAGGTAATGCTTACTCATCCTTATGCATTAATGATCTGTTATTTAAGGGAAATGTGTTTTCAGCTTTACAGTAAGGGTGACAAAAAGCATAAATAAATGGCTAATTGTGAATTATATATTATTACTAAAGTGAAACATGATTTCAACTTCACAATAAAGGTCACAGTTGAGTAAATAAATGGTTAATTGTGGTTATGTAAGGCTGATTAAGCACAAGTATGTATTTATAGTGTTACTTGAATAATGCATGTTCTCAAAATCTGAATTATTTTCTGTGTTTTATTCAGTTGAGATACAGTATTTAATCAAACCATAGGAAAAGAGAACAACCAACCACATGTAATTGTGCAGGTTTAATTTTATTGTGCATTTTTCCTAAAGGAAGATGAAAAATGTGTGACAATTTATGATGTCTAAGAACAGCAGAAATATTTTTACATATTCAGTCAGAAATGAAATTCATAATTATGTGTGGCTAAAAGATATTTATTAACCTAATACAGGTTAGTACATTAAAAAACGATATTATTTAGATTTAGAACAACTGACATATAACACACTGATGAGCTTATACATGATAGAAAGTTAGGGGCCATCAAATAAAACTGATGAAGAGTCATTCAATCAAGAAACACTATCTGGCCATAAGGTGTTTCTTAGTGTTTTTCTCAGGCCTACAGAGAATGATGAAACATTTGGGGGCAAAAATACAGATCAGTAAACCATAGCTGGAGGCCAGGATTGCAAAAATTTCCACAGCGACAACATACTTCCCAGGAGAGCTAATGTAAGCAGGGACAAAGGCCACCCAGACAGCACAGAATATCAGCATGCTGAAGGTGATCAGTTTTGCCTCGTTGAAGTTGTCAGGGAGTTTCCGAGCAAGAAAGGCCAAGAGGAGGCAGGTGCAGGCCAGCAGGCCGATATAGCCCAGAACCAGAGAGAAGCCCACCACAGAGGCCATGGAACACTCCAGGGTGACCTTTGACCCTTGAAAACCCAGATCACGTCGAGGCTCCGGGGGGCTGAGGGACAGCCATATGGCACAGATGACTACCTGAGTAAAAGGTGAACACATTTCAGTGTTGTTGTTCAATATCAAGTGTACGTACTAAAACATTTTTTTAATTTATTTCATAAGACAGTATTCATACCTGTACAGAAGTAAAGAGGCCAACACTTCCTCTCTGTTGCCCCGGACCAAACCACTTCATCAAGGTTTCAGCACCAGGCCGAGCTGAGCGGAAAACAGCAAGAACTACGAGGGTTTTGACCAGGAGGCAGGAAACACAAAGTACAAAGCTGATCCCAAAGGCTGCCTGCTGGAACCGACAGGACCAGACTGATGGACGACCGATGAAGACCAGTGAGCACAGGAAGCAGAGCTTCAGAGACAGAAGAAGCAGGAAGCTCAGTTCTGAATTGTTGGCTCGCACCTAGAGGTGAATCAGATTAGCAGACTAAGATGTGACAATTTAAACAATGTAATGATTTATCGTAGAGAAACGTGACAGAAATGTCACCTGTTACATTAGTCTTGGTTCGTACCATAGGTGTTTTGCGGTAGTAAAGAAACACCACAAACACAGCTGTTGTTACTGCAGCACCAGACACAGCTGCAGTGGTCAGAGTAATGCCCAATGTTTCATTAAAGGAAAGAAAATCCAGCTGACGAGGGACACAGGCTGTTCGTTCAACATTGGACCAGAACTCAGATGGACAACGCTCACAGTGAAGAGAACCTGGTAGAGGGAGAAGGAAAGTGAAACACAAATGGGAAAATGAACCTTGCAAAAATAAATTTGCCCTCCCAATGGAGTGATTTACTCACCGGTTTTATTGCTAATCTCCCCTTCAGCACATGGGATACAGTCAAAGCAGCAGAGAGGTTCTCCTTTCCTGTTGGCCTTTCTGGTACCTGGGGGGCAGCTCTCACTGCACACTGAAACAGGAACCTAGACAAAAAGCCAGACAGTCATTGCAACAAAAAATGTTTGGTAGCCTTGATACAACTTGTTAATTTCACTACCTGATTGGTTCCTGTGCTCCACTGAATAGCTGACTCATTAAGGTGGAGGTCAAACCCATCCACGCGACCAATCAAAACAAGTTTAAGTGACCCCGCAGGGGTGTTCTGCCAGTTGACAAGGTCGTACTTCGCTGGAATGTCAGCACCTTGGAAATTAAACATTTCTCCTTGTGGTGTGGTGACGTTCACTGTGTTCAAGTGCTGCAACAGCTGAAACAATCAAATGTTGAAAGAATGTCTATACAAAACTTTACAGTTCATCACAACTTAAAAAACTACACTATTGTTTGTGAATAAGAAGACACAATGATGTATATTACCTCTCTGGGTTTGATGTGTTTCGGAGAGGAGCAGGTGGAGCTGTTGTTTCCAGGAGGGCTGTCTCTGTTTGGGCAGGAGAGAAGGCTGTGGAGGGCATGGGCTGCAGCATAAACAGCCAGGTACACATTATATGCCACCCTTAGCTGAGAGGTGTCAGTGAAGGGATGCTGCACTCCCTCCAGGGACTCTGTCCCACTGCAGGCTGGTAGAGAAGTTTTTAGAAGGATCTCTTTGGTCAAAGATGAAGAAGAAACATTTGATGAATGGTTAGGCCATGTTCTGCGTGGTGAAGTGAAATTTGAAGACCGTGTTTCTTGCGATTGTTCAGCTCCAGGAGTGCATCCAAACTCCTTTTGCCAGAATTCTCGGAAGAATTCATCATCAGGACGATGACTTGGGTGCATACTCCTGAGATAATTTTCAAATCCAGGTATTGTTGAACTTCGAATGGCCACTCCAAGAACACCACTTGCCACTCTCGAGATGGCAAGATCCTGAAGAAGATCATCACTGGTGCTCCAAGCCTCACTGGCCAAAAACTGTCTGTCTGTCACCTACAATAAGA
The DNA here is from genome assembly GCF_900880675.1 of Sparus aurata. Classification (NCBI taxonomy): domain Eukaryota; kingdom Metazoa; phylum Chordata; class Actinopteri; order Spariformes; family Sparidae; genus Sparus; species Sparus aurata. The sequence goes on along the minus strand of NC_044188.1, from coordinate 11,765,917 downwards.
AAACACTGAAATAAACTTCACTAAGAAGAACAGGTAATTGTTCTTACAAAATAATATTCTGTTGAATAAGAATATATATATAATATATAATAATAAAATGTCAATGCCAGCTGCTCACATTTCTCTTGGCCAATTCCAGAAATAATTTCTTTACATCTGTATACCAGCAAAAGATCAGAATCACTGTTGCAGTTGAAGCTTTAATTTTGAGAGCTGCACGTCTGGCATCATTCACTATAGTTTCTCTGTGAACAGTCTCTATGAATTCCAAACACACTCCTTTCCCCCGAATCTCCTCCTGAAATACCTGAAATATGGAAGTCAAAACAACAAATATTTTCATACATAAATCTTTTTTGTAGCATTCATGAAGGAGACACATGAGGAAGTGTACAGTTAAACAACAAAGAAAATTCACCTGTATTGCTAATTGACCATAATCATTGTTTACGATCACCGCTCCGATCCATGTCCAGTTGAAGCGTATGGCCAGTTGTGCCATGGCCCTGGCTTGGTAAATATCACTGGGGATTGTTCTGAAGAAGTTAGGAAATTTTGTCCTGTCACTAAGACAGGGGCAGCTAGCCAAGTAACTGATCTGAGGAAAAGACATGGAAGTTTTGGTTTACACTTCTTACACAGCAATAATACTAGGAATAGCAATATTAATAATTACACTAATACCGTTATTTTTAATTTTCAAATATTATGAGATTCTTGACGAAATCTTTACAAAAATAAGCTTCATTTCCTGAGATCTCCTGAAACTCACCACCGGCACAGAGAGAGGTCCCAGTATCCTGGACAGCATTATGCCTGTTGTAGATGCAGCAGCACCAATGAGCAAAGGAACAAGCTGACCATCTGCAGATTGAGGTGTAGAAGCCATTAGGTTGCAGCTGTGCATGTCTCCTCCAACCATTGACAGTGCACCTTGCAGAGCCCAGGGATATCGAAAACAACTGTCAAGTATACGGTAGCCCAGCTTCACTCCTGGTAGCAGGGTGCTGTTACGATTGATTTCCTCCACCGCAAATGCCATAGCATATGTATATTTTAAGGGCTCTACAGCTAAACTAATACCACAGGAGAAGACAGGAATGGTAAACAGAATAAATTACAGTATAGAAAAATAATAATAAATACAAAAATACATAAATACCAATAAAGACCAATATAAATGTATTACAGCAACAGCTTTTTTTCAAATAACTCTACTATGATCAAAATATCCTTATCTCAGGTATAGATAGAAATGTGTCTATACCTGAAGAGTACGTCCAATAATATACAGCGGGCATATTATTAAATATTATGAGCACTATAAACATTACTTTGCCAACTTTCCGGATCAGCATTAAGAAATAATAAATAAATTGTGATTTTTACCCTTTGCAAGGTTCATAAGTTGGCAGCTTGGTGTAGCCCTGTTCTACAGCTGAAGGTATGTAATAGAGATTAAAAAGTCCACCAATAATCACATCTCCATCCTGGGAGAGGCTCTTGTCGCTTGGCACACCCCAACGGGAGCACACTGTTGCCTGAACCACCACCAGCCCCGTCTGTCTGCCCACTACACTTTGAAGCAGCAGGAAGAGGGCTGTGGAGGAGCACCGAGTGAGGAACCAGAGGCATAAAGACATGGATGCAGCTGTTCTGGACATTTAACACATATCTCCATGTCAGAATATGCATCATTGAGAAGTTCAGTACATTTGTTAAACCCAACTCACATTGGACCTAAGAAATAGGGTAAATGAAGCATAAAAAGGTCATTTATATTATTCACATTGTTCAGCTGTTACCAAAGAGAAATCCCATTTAATTCAACATGTCCAAATGTAACATCATAGTCTCATGTCAGCTACCTGCAAAAACAAATGGTGTTAGGAACCAGAGGAACAAAGACATGGATGCAGCTGTTCTGGCACACATATCTCAGTCATGTCAGTATCTGCATCATTGTCATCATCATTATTGTCATCAATAAATTCTGTCAAAACAGCAACAATTTACATGAACCCTGCTTCATCAAACCTGAAACAGAGTGCGTTAAGTTCAGACAGTATGGTACACTACTGTAAGGTACCTCATAAATGTTCAAATGATCCTGTTATCAAAGACAAATCCCATTTAATTTAACATGTCCAAATGTAACATCATAGCCTCATGCCAGTTACCTGCAAGAACAAATGACATTACAAACAGAAAATTGTCTCACTTTGTTAAAAGCTCTTCTGACACATATCACAAGACAAACTGTGAATGGTAACAATTGCACCTTGAACAAAATGTATCCTCCCGCACAGGCATATCAATGACTGGTGAAAGACATTCAGATGGTGTAGAACACAATCCATATCAATACTGCTTCATCAAACCTGAAAACAGTGAGTGCATGAAGCAAAAAAAAAAAGGGAAATGTTAAGATACCTCATCCATGTTCAACAGTCCCTGTTACCAAAGATAAATCCCATTGATTTCAACATGTCCACATGTAACATCACAGTCTCATGTCAGGTACCTGCAAAAAGACATCACATTATGAACAAACACTTACATAACCCCCGCCCAGTCCAAACAACTTAAGTGTCGATGTGAGTATTTATAATAGGTGTAAAGCGAATAAGTCAAACTGATGACACAAGCAGCACACACTTGGAGTTATTCCTCTCTAGAGTGATGGTGGAAAACCAATCAAATGCTCACAAGTGATTAGCGTGTGTGAAGTTAGCAATGGTGGGTGTGTGTATGTTTCCTACAGACACAGTACTGTATGTCATTCGAAAGGCCAAGGTCACTAAGCTATTCCACCATAGGACAGTCAGGGTGGGGAGGCTGCTCAACACTTATATTAACAAGCTGAGATAAAACAAAACAATCATCCAACTGTATGTGTCCTTTTCTCCCCCAGAAATATCGTGCTGTGATTGATTTATAAAACTTAGTGTTTAGTGTAGTGCAGGTGAGTGTGGGTTGGATCCCGTATAGGGAATTGTTTGCCCAGAGCAACAGGTGTGCCATCTGTCAGCTCTATTATACAGTAATTTCATGAACAATTACATCCCATTAAGTTCAAGGTGGCATATGGGGAAAGATGAGGATGTTTACGACTGACAATAAATTGATTTTGAGCTTGAGCTGCATTTGTGATTAATTATCTTTTTTTATACAGCATTCAGAGAATAACAGGAAATAAACATAGCATCTCGTGAAATCAAATATTTCAATATTTTATTGCATTGGTAGGAAAATGCTCACAGTCCTTAAAAGAGCAACAATACAAAGAAAAATAAAAGGATGGTGTAACACTGAAACAATAGAAAAAAAACTGCTGCTTTGCCACCCTCCCTTCCTCAGCTGGGCCCTGTGTAGTTATCACTCTGTTGTTTTCATTCTATTATGTTACACAAAATAAAATAACCACAACCAACAACAGATTTTTTGCAGACTGTATCAAAGCAATTATAAAAATAAAAACCTTTAAACCCCAATTATTGAAAATTTGCAATCATGTCTTCAAATTCTACAAATCAAAGAGAGCAACGAGTCCAAATGTGGAAGTTTACGAACTGTATTGCACCTAATACAAACAAGCCTATGTCCTCTGTTGTATCCAATGCAACTTTTTGTTCTGTGCAATTGTTGTTGGGCGATGCAACATCTACTGTATAAATCGGTGCATAGTCATGCCTGACATGTTCACAGGTAACGTGCACAAACATAAATGTACAGTTAGAATTGGTTCTCAAGTAAAAACCATCTCAGATTAAAAACTATGACAGAAATATTTACACACAACACAAATAAAGAGATACCACTGATAAAAGAGAAGGAAGACTTACATTTGATCTTTGAAGAGATTAATCCCATCTATTAAAAGTATCTGTTTTATTATACTACACATTCAAATGATACAAAGAAAGACATTCCCTCTCCCCTTAAAACCCAATTCTTCTTTTTTTTGCTTCATAGTCAATGTACGAAGTTTGGACAGTACATCACAGGGACAGAGATAACATGTATCTGTACAATCAGTCTAGGAAGCCATTTTGAGGGAATCAAAGTTCCCAAAAACAGGTACACATTAAGCAGAATATAGACATTACAATGCCAGACTAGAAAGACCATTCACTATTGAATAGTGGACATTTCATACAGGAAATTCATGCTGTCAGATCCAACCATGGATTACATTGTACAGACTGTATCTTTCTCAAGAAATAGCCCAGATAAGATTTACTTAACGGTTATAAGGGAACATGTAAACAAACAATGGCAAGTATTTATTTCCTTGATCTTCTGGCTTTTGGTTTAACTAAACATCATCAAGAGTCACTGCTTGATAGTCAGTTTCACTTTAGGCTACTGTCAGAGCTACAGTCTGAGCAGAAAGTAGACCTCAGGCTCTGACGCAGAGTGATTACAGTCAGCAGGTGGAAGAAAGTCATCAGTATAGTATCGATCTCCAAAGTGATCCCCATTTCCATAATGTAAGGATGCACAAGCTCCTTCAGGAAGTCCTCTGTCCTCCAGCTGACCAAGGTAGCCTGCTATGTAAGAACCAGTAGAGTGTCTGTTAGCTGGTGGATTCTGTGAGGCTGGTTTATTCCTCAATACTACTCCACCATTGCTGGCTGTACTATTGATCACCACACCTGCTCGAGGCTTAAGAGCCTCTTGTTGTCTTTCGCGGGCACGGTTGTTGATGTGACGAACTCGGCTTTGGCTCCGAGAGGAGAGGCGGCGAGTCAGGAGTGGAGGGGAATCATCTACATCCCTGGGAACAGCAGGAGCTATGCTTGTTGCCTGCAGCTGTGACGGTGATTTTGGTTCCTGACACAACTGAGGAGGCTGAGGCCTATCTCTGTCACTGTCATCCGCTTCTAGACTGACCAGCCTTCGTAGCTGTTCTGTAAGTGGATCACATGACTGTGATTGGAAAGTTACTTGCCCCATGGCGCCCATCCTCTTTTGCTTTCTCATATGGGGAGTGATGAAACTGCGACTAATAATGTGGTATTTGCTCTGGAAGTTGCATGATATGTCTTCAGAAGTCAGGTCTCCCAGGGACTTAGATTTACATGGGCTGGGGGCTATAGAGTCTGTGGTACCAGGCTGGGGTTTTGTTGATAAAGGGCCTACATTTGAGTGCAGTGAAACTATGGATTCAGGCTGTGACTGGTGCCTTGTATTGCTGAGGGAAACCTTTTGGTTCCATGACTGCTTTGAGGTGTATGATTGTTTTGGACTTTGGCGGTGTGGTTGGGGGCTTTGAGTAGCTGAAGACTCTGGCGGAGGCGTAATGCAGTTGTTGTCCAGGCGGCTGTACACTGCATCGCAGTCTGAATAAGGGGAATATAGTCCTCTGTCTCTGCAGATGTTTGAAGACACAGGATACTGGCAAGGGAGGCTTTCAGAAGAAGAGAAACCATTGGGGAAGCACCTTGCTTGCTCCCTGTCTATTGGTTTATATGCTTGCCTATCTTGATGTGACCTATTTAGGTTTTGGCTGCCAATATAGCTCCTCTGTTGTGTGTAGGAACCGCTGAAGTCTCTGCTGTTGCTGAAGGCCTCAGAATTGTTCTTAGGTACAGGGTAGCTGTTCTGACACAGCGGACTGGGGTTGGAGGGTCGGGAGTTGGCAGTTCTGTGGAACGGAGACGGCTGGGAGTTGTTCTGGTGTTGGTGGTGATTAGGCAGCTGATAGGAGGGTTGATTCATTGGGGAGGAAGCCTGGGAAAATGGTCTGTGAGATGCATGTAATGGGTACTGTTGTTGAGGATTACAGTATGATGAAGGATGTTTTTGTTGGGAGTAGTTGGGAGTAGACTGATGGTTTTGGTAAATCGCGTGGCGTTTTGTTGGGCTTCTGAGCTCCTCCAATTGACTGCTATGCCTTGGTGAGGTCAGCATCCTCTCAAATGGATCCTCATCAACATTTATCTCCACTTCTGCAAAAGCATTGCCAGCTGACTCATGGAGAAACTGAAAACAGTCGTTGTTTACAGAGGAGCCCATGTACCCTTTAGCAGTATCCCGTTCTATTATCTCCGGTACTGGTGCTGGGGGATCATACACTTCTTCGTATACACTCTCCTCAGCCTCCTCAATTTCTTCAGTCCCGGCCCTTTTTCTGTGCATATCATCCCAGCTCACATTGTGCCCTTTCCTCAAACCTTGACCCACCTTTGCTGGGGGGGACCCCAAGCTGTTTGAGGGTATGTTCTCTGCCCGAACATGGACTGTCTGTTTCACGTTGAACACGGATACAGGCGATAGCACCTCCTCATCCAGAATGGTGTACACCTCCTCAAGCTCAGCAGTTTCTGGGCTAGAGAGAACGGCTGGACCAGGAGCGTCTGCCTGGGAAAGGATTTCTTGTTTTGTATGATTTGTTTTCTGAGATACTTTTTGGGGACTTACTAGATACTTGTTGAGAGTAGATGCAGTGTTGGTCTTGAGATGAGACTTTGAATCTTGCAGCACTTTAGGAGTGGTAGGCCTGTTGTTAGTAGATGAATTGCTGGTCTTGAGAGGAGACCTCAAATCTTGGAGCACTTTAGGAGTAGTAGGCCTTAAGTTCGAGTGACGGTACAGGGTCTGATCATGAGATAACATTGTGAGATCATTTTGGTCAACAGTCCTTTCAAACTGACCAATCAGAGCAGAAATAGAGCCACATGTGTCCTGCTCATTGCCTAAGGACACAGCATCAATGAGTCTGGAGATGGTGCTGTCATGCAAAGAGGTGGGACTCCTCAGATCATAGTCCATACTGAGAGGGGCCGTGGAGGAGGGGGGCGAGGAAGAGGACGAGGAGATGGAAGGTGCAACTGTGAATGTTGTGCTGTTTGATGATGTTTCTGGTTTATCGGATCTTATCTGGCTCTTTGCTGTAGAGACCAAATAATTGTTCTCTGTTCCTGTGGAATCGATCTCAGATTTGTGGACAACATTATCCTCTGACTGGTAATTGGCATAATATTCTTCCTTTCTTACTTCTCCTCTACCAATAACCAGATAAGAAGCCTCCTCTGATTGGTCAAATTCTTTGTTTCTGTTGATGTATGACTTAGAAGGGGAGGAGATGTTTGGTTCAATAGAGAATGATGACTCGATGAAAGGGTCCAAAGAGGAAGACCTTGGTCTGTTGAAGGGACAGGCTCCTGTGGACACAGATGATAGAACACAAAGAATAATAAATACAGGTTCATCTACTAGCATTTGTTGTAGAACATCAAGCCAACCAACAGTTAAATGACAACAATTAACAGTCCAGCCAAAACAAGGCAGTAGCAATACACAGACAAATGGATCACCATAAACAACTGTGAAGGGGAAGCTGGAAGATGAGGCTGTGGAAGTTCAAATAAAAGGAAGAATCCATGTACATCCGAATAGGAAAGAGATGGTCAAATGGGATCGGTTTGGTCAAATGGGATCAAATGACACATTAATATATTTCTCAGACCACTTTGGAACAAAATACACTGGGTGGACGCAATACTGGTATGTTTTTGGACGATGCAACCTTCAGACAATAGGTATTTTGGATTACCTGCAGGAATATCCTAGTCAGTTCTCTACTATAAAGAAGCACAACAGATGAAGATGGGACAGAAAAGGCATGTTAACGTATCATGGAGAGTAGGCTGTAGTCTGTCAGTTCACATTGTTACTGTACATGAGCTTTAGACGATTGTGACAGTTTAACTAAAATAAAGGAGAGAAATTGCAAACAACTTACATTAATCAATGTGCAAAGCAAGTCAATGCAAAATCCTTCTTTGAGACATTTTCAAAAATAGGAAAGCACTTTTGACATTTAGTTTAAAGAAATTACTCGAAAAAAACAATAACTGTTCCCAAGGAGAGAATTTCATAACTAATGCCTCAGATTGCTGTGACTTGGTTTGTATAAGGACCCTGACACACCAGGCCAGTGATCGGTCATCAGGCCGGCAGCCCTAGTTTTTACAGTATGTCTGATAGCTGGCCTTTGCCTGCAGTTTTTCGACCGACTAAGCATGCTGAATCTGTATGGGAGCCCCTCAGTGAGAGAAATCACTGTGATTGGCTGTTGAGCTGAGTGAATCAGTGCAGAAGAAGAGAAAAGGATAAAGACAAGAAAAGCTTTTCGAGCATGGTGCTATATGGTAACCATAATTTCACCCATTTAATGCAGTTTCTCCTTATTCACGCCTTGTCCTCTTTGCCAGTGCCATTTGCAACTTTTTGTCAGACATATTCTTAATTAGAAGTGAAATATTAGCAAGAGTAGTATGACAATGCACAGGTGAAGATTGTACAAGCTAATTGGCTACCCGGCTGTAGTCTTTTCAAGTGCAGCTTTTTAGCCTTGATAAAGATGGCATTGGTAACGGAACAGCTGGCCTTCATCGCCACTAGTTGGTGTGGTATTTGGTGTGTCTGGGCCCTTAGTGTGAGACACTGAATCACTAATCTTACAAATTCCTAATTAAAGTAGAATGTATGTACTGTATGTATAATTTGAATCATTGCAATATATATTCAATTATTTGACTGGGATTAAATAAAAAATACCCACCAATGACAGTGTCTACACCCATGTCATGCTTTTCCTTGTCTGTTGAGCAGAGGGACAGCTGCCCTTGCAGAAGCCTGTCTAGGGGCATAGAGATAGGTCTATGGGTGAGGGGGGCTCGAGGTTGAAGACGCTTCTCTACCCCTGCTTCCTTCCCTGACATGCCCTCTCCTCCTGCTCCTGCTCCTGAGGCATTCTTTTGGTCTGATATTGAAGCCACTGACTCTGAAAGGGCCATTTTGGTCTTCTTCCGTCCCTTTGCTGGGGCACTGGCTGTGCGCCGCAGGAGGTGATCACTGATGGAGCGTTTCCGAAGGCCACCAGAGTTTGTATCCACAGAGGACTTGGAAGAACGGTTAAACAAACCTCGGATACCTCGCAGCTGATTACCCTAAGGGCAGAAGGAAAAGGATAGGAAGGAAATAAGAAGAGGGGAAAAAATATCAACAAAGATAAGAGGAGATGTGCTTTACATGTTTTCAGCCAAGGTGCACTGATTTCTAATGTACAATGAACATAACTTTTTCACACAAGTGTTAATTTTAATGAAAACAATGACACGATATGCCATGTACTGGACGTAGTTCCCACCAGATGTAACAATTGCATGCTTTAATGTGCATTGCCTATAGATGGCACCCTTACTCCTTAAATTACCACAAGAAACAATATGCAGAAGGCCGTTGTGGATTATGCAGGCATGCTTACATTGCATATTATCCCATTTTTGTTGAAAATGAGACAACAACAGCTGAATAAAAATGACCTTCAGAGCAAACTGTATGACTCAGTAGTTTAATATCACACACAAACAAGTCAATGAAGATACAGCTGAACACACACTGAGCCTTTGCATCATGCAATACTGTTTCATGCAGCACCACACAGAGCCCAGGATACCTTGTTAGATCCTAGTAAGTGCATTATGGTAAAGCTGGGGTTCAGGACTAGAGGGCTCCACTAGAAAGACAAAGGATTGAGTGCTTAAATAGACTGATGTGTTGAGATAAACATTTTTTACTTTTAACCTCATTTGACAAAAGAGGCTAACAGGCGGGACGCTGCATCAAACACAGGGACTGTACAGAACTTACCTTCCCATAGACATCATGCACTGACACATGCACAAAGATGGAAGCCTCAGTCAGTCCCTCCAAGTAAACATGTCTGTAACCTGTTGTTAGAGAGGAAGGGAGAAAGCATGTGAGCTGGAGAGTGAGTCAAAGATAACAGCTGTCATCAGACTAATGGTTGTGTAGTAGTTCCCCGAGGAGAGGGCATCAAGGGTTCAGGGACAACTCCAATGGATGCAGACATCAAAAATAACCCGCCAAGGCACAAGTCCTTTACTTTACAAATCAGACAAACCACGGTTCACTAGACAGAAGATAATGTGCCCCATAGCTACAACATTGCCAGAGCCATAGGGGTAATTATATGTTGAGTGAGTCTGTCTATTTGTGAACTATAATGATTCTGACTCGCAGTGACAAATTGTGCCCCCTCTGAAGTTCATGCCCATCACACACAAAATTTTCATTTTGTCAGATTAAGCTGAAAGTACTGAGGAAGTCTGCACACACCAGGCATCAGGCTGCTGAAGGCGACTGTTCGTTGACCAATAAAATCTCGTCCAATGGGGTCATGGTCCCAGACAAGGAAACGCACCAAAACCACTTCAGCCATGTGAAGTGTAAAGGACAGGGTCTCTTCCCATACTGGATTAAAACCTGAGGAAAATACACACATGCATGCTCATTAAAACTAAAATCTGTTTCATCAGTATCTCATTTAATCATATATACAAGACATCCAAAGAACTAGAAAAAATGGAGTTGGAGTTTGTAATGATGTGTCAAATGAAGTATTTCATAGATCAATGCCCTGCACACTAATCTTATAACCCTGTTGGGTTTGATAACCTTTCCCAGAGGATGCTTTTCCCCTCCCCCTGCTGAGTGTCCTCATCAGTGGAAACATTTTAGGGTCGAAACCAGTTCCCTCCTTTCATTATGCTTCCATTACGCTTCTAATTAATTAATCTGACTTTTTAATTCCTGCAGTGCACCACAGCCCAATGTGCAGCATCTGTGGCTATGGCATTATTTTATCTCTGCTCTATTTTTTTAGGAGTAAGTTTGCGAAGGCAAGGTGCCATCCCATTGCTTTTGTTTGTGTGCCGTACATACAGAATGTTCTATCATATGCTAAACTTATTATTGATATCATATGCACTTGTGACTTTTCAGAGGATGAAAAAGGTAAAATACAATAGCAACAAGAACAGGGATGTGAAACAGAATAAAAAAAATAAGGCTTTAGTCATACAAGTTTGCATTGTTGCAACACAACAAAGAAAAGGTCATAGATAATATCATTGTATTTCATTGCAAAATCATTGCAAAACTTCAAGAAATAAAATGTTTATGTATATAATAAAAATATGGTCAACCCATTTATCCAGTCTTTGGTAAAGTCCTTGCAAAGTATCAGAGCCTTTGAAGGTGAGTTAGCTCGATATGTTTTATCTACATATTTAATCTGCAAAGTGCCAAAGAGTAGCGACCTGAGGTCATGATCTATGCTAAGTAGGTTAAAGGTCTAATATAGTTTGCTAATATTCACTGGTCAATAACATTTCTTTTTTCACAGCAGATATTTTGACTTGTCAATAACAGGAAAAATGTGGGTGTTGCTCACAACATTAACAATGACCTCAGTTCTTTTTAGAGGCAGCTAACTTAAATACAGCCATGGCTTTTTTTACACATTTCCAACTGTGACGTGTCAAAATGTTTTGTGAAAAAGCCAATTTTTGAAAATACAGTAACAGGCATTTAGTGGAAAGACAGTAAGATGGCATCTCACAGCTTCATTGTCTAAACTATGCAGGCCTGACGGATTCACACAACAACAGGAACTTGTCTGTCATCTACTTGAGGTAGAAATTGCTGCAAATAGAAAGTCAAGAAGATGCTAAGAGCAGATAATATAGCGTTTTCAAATTGATTTTGTTGGCCACTTGGGGGCAGCAGAAACTACATGTAATTGTAAACACAACACAAGAACACTTTAATGCCAGGACCCAAGGTTTCCCAGCAGAACACTGCATTGTAGAGAGGTGATCAATGATATTTACATCACTTGTCAATGGTTTAAATATTGTGGCTGATCAGTGTATTATCAACCTTTATGGTGAACTCTTTAGCAAACAGTTGCTTATTTATATAACCAGCAGTTCTGGGGGAACATCATTTAATGTATTTCTGGATTCAAGTCCAACATTCACTCTCTTTCAGCTCATTTTCTGTTTCATGCCAACTCCTGGGGGAAACCTCTGGCTCTTTAGCTGCTAAACACTGTGCTATCACAAGTGACTTGTCAGCAGTGTCTGTTTCCCTGTTGGTGCTGAACAGGTAGTGCACAGTGGATTTTTGAGGCTTTTTTTGTTCACTGAAAACAGCTGCCAGCTGCAGCCAAAACTGAGGGTATTAAAACGCGGAGAGTGAATCAAAACAATAAAGCTGCCGGCTGGCTTAACAATGAGCTTGAACTCAACTACAAAGCTCCAGAAAGCCGAGGGCAGCTGCATATTTGGGTGACTCTCGCTTTGTTTTCACATTTTGTATTTTGAAAAATTATTATAATATTTGATTATAGCCTATTCAATTTTCAATTGTATGTTGCACAGCGTGATTGTTAAAGCATTTGTCAGTGGTTCAGCGAGTGAACAGTATTCTGATATTGTTAAAATTGATCTGTGTGTTCTCTGACCGTTGTCATCAACGACTCGTGTCTGTTCCTTGCAGCAATCAACTGGCAGACCAATAATCTCCACTTCGACGAATGGATCAATAATCTGATAAAGGAGAGAGGACAATAAAATTAATGTTTTGTTTTATGGTGCTGAATATATTTCTGCTGAGAGCAAGCTGAACATCTCTGAGAAGTTGAGTATAACAATGCATGTGTGTGTTTGTGTGTGTGTGTGTGTGAGACAGAGAATGAAGACAGATGGAGGAAGTTGGCACACAGTGTATGTGTTTGGTGCATTTGTACCTCTCCACGGTCGCCCAGCATGGAGTCTGGTGGTTTGGGCAACTGCTGTCCACTAATGATCTTGAGAATGAGCTGCTTCTTAGGGTAAGCTGGGAGCGGGTCATCACTGAATGGGTTGAAGGAGCCTGGAGGGAACGAAGGACAGCAGAGCAAGAACATTGATTTATGTCATGACTCAATTCTGATATCCAGTCCTCTCTGATTACTCTGCTCATTTCGGTTTCTGAACATTTATATGCAAAACGAGCAAAGGTGAGAGATACAGACACACATTTCTGTACCTTGATTGGATAATGTTGACATGTGTGGCTACAGTCACATATGTGGTGAACACACATTTTCCATGCCCTCAATAAGCTAATGGCCTAAGCAGTATACATGTTAAAGTGTCCTTGGGCAAGACACTGAAACCCAAATTGCTCCCAGTGGCTTTTCCATCGGTGTGTGAGTGTGAGTATGGATGGTTATCGCTCCTGATGAGCCACAGACACCTTGAATGGTAGCCTCTGCCACCAGTGTATGAATATGTGTGTGAATGGGTGAATGATAAGTTATGTGGTAAATGTGCAGCACGCCTGTGCTTTATCATAAAGCTAACTCCTAAGTTGTATGAAATAATGGGGATGAGATTCTAAGAAGGATCTCAAAGATTCTAAGGAGAGCAAATATGTCACATTGAATTAGCTGGAAAATAGTCTTGCGTCTTCTTGTGTTCGAGTATTTCACTACCTGGGCATTTCCTCTAGGTTCAAACGAACACGCAGAAACAAAATATACTATATGCAATAGTGTGAAATGTTTTATTTAAAAAAAAATGTGAAATCAAAACTTGATTATGTATAATAACAAACAGGCCTTGTTACAGCTATCTTGCGCTGCAAAACAGTATCACATGTTACACTCTGTATTCACCCAGTGCTTCACGTGTAACGTCAATGACCAAATGCAACACTATCTGCTTTCTTAATGTAAAGAGACAAATCTTAATTTAAACTTCTCATTAGTGGTGAACAATAAGTTATGGGGCCAATGTTGGGAAATTTACGTTATAGGCTAATTTTCATTATCAGTGATAATTAACTTCGCTTTTAGACGTGTGTGCAAACACTGATTTATTTTGTGTACTTGTGCTTGTTTGTGTGTGTTTGTGTGTGTGCAGTCTTGTGTGTTGCGGTACCTTTACACATGGGAGGAGGTTTGAGGACATAGCCAATACCTCCATTCACCATGAACTTGGCTCGGTTGAGCTGCATCATTCTGCCCTCTGTCTGGTAATTCAGAGCGACTGAAAGAGATAAAAATCCACATGAGATATTCATTTGTCAAAATGATTATCCAAGTGCTGGTGTAGGATACATAAACTATACCGCCCAATCTCCCTATTTTTAACTCTTTCTCCCCCTGTGCTCCCAATCGGTAATTTCTCCCCTTGATTTCACAGTGATACAAATGAAATGGGAACGTTTCATTTTTCACGTGGGTTGTGTGTGTACCTGGCAACCTAACCCAGAGGCGGAGGTGAGCATGCACAGACCAAATTTCACTGCGCTTGATGTGGTAATTCTCCTTTTCTCACATAAATGTCAGAATTTATTTGATGTGAGCTACTGTGGGACTAAAAAAAATCCTTTTACTGTCAAATCCTTGTATTTATTCTATTAATCTCATGTGTAGGATTAGATGAGGGCTGTGGCGTTGAGGGCAAGCCATTTGTGGGCACCTCAGAAAGCTCTTTTATCACATTCTGTGAAAATCACTGAGGAAGCTCAAGTTCATGGCAAAAATCATGCGAGAAGACTGATTTGCCATACTTGTGGTCATTTTTTTTTTACATTTAATCAAAATGTTCTTTTGATTGATTAATTAATAATTCATCAATCCTGTCTATTTCCTTGAAACCTTAATTAGAAGAAACATATGAAACAAGCAAAAAGAGAACTGAAAGAAGGACGAATCAGAGCTGCTGCAAAGACATTCTAGCTCAGACTTCAGTTTTTGTTTATCTTTTTCTCCTTGTTTCTATTTGTGTGCAGCCAAAAAGTTAATTTCTTAGAAGCCAATATTGTTCTCTGAGTCTAACAGAAAAAAACACATAATTGGCAGGACGGGCAGGGATTCCTTGGAACTTGAATTTCCTGATGGCGCCTTGCACGGATAAAAATATCACTTCCAACACTTCTTCATTAGCTTATCTGCTTTTTATTTATTTATAATTCTTCGTAATCCTCACAGATTCTTGATCCAACTATGTGGTGTGCAGGCCGTAGAGGGAATCTGTTTATGTGTCACCGTATCAGTTAATGACAGGTATGTGGCCAGAGGGAAGGCATCCGTGGTTTCCATTAACAGAAAAACTCTAAACTGGTCAGCTGTCTTACCCAGCTGACAGCCCACGTTCCAGTAAAACTGGGGGTTGAAATTGGACGAGTCGATGCGATAGGCCGAGGGATAAATCCGCGACAGTTGCCTCTGGTTAAAAGCCAGGAATTGTTCAGCTCTGTGATTGACCAGGGATTGGGCTCTGGTCTCGCTGAATGACAAGACGTCACCGGGAGTGCCTGAAGAGAAACACGGGGTAGGAAAATGACCTCAGGGTATAAAGATTGTTGATTGTCGTATGTGCGAAAGTGTTAGAGCGCTGGTGCTTCACCTTCATTCAGACACTCCTGTGATGCAACAGAGTTGGTGAACACCACCAGGTTGGACAGATCTCTGCTCAGCTTCATTGTCTTCCTCTTCCTTCCACCCCTAAAGAAAGATACCGTATGACAGAAGTCAATTTCCAAGTGAGGGCAGAGGAGAGTGAGTGAGAAGACATGCACACACTTGAATAGCTGTTTAAGCATTTACAGTGGCCAGAGCATCGCAGGCAACAGAGGACTGTGCATCAGTGAAGCAGCTTGCAGACCACAGGAAAGAGCATCAAAGGCAAAAAGCTTAATGGGGATCGGAGCGCATGCAGTGCAGCCAGACACACATTCACACACACACAACTACACACACACACACACACACACACACACACACACACACAACATGCGATCATGCACACGCAGTCTTGCGCAAGACAGTAGTCAGTCACATAGCCACTCAGACACATTCTCGCAGGAATCTGTGTGACAGTTCCCGAGAACAGGCATATATGAATACGCAACCAGAGACAGAGACTGGGAGAACAAAGAGAGATAAAGGCCTCATACACAGAGAGCGACTGAGGCAAGAAAAACAAAGCTGAATTTCCATACTTCTTGCCCAATGCTCAGTCACAAAGAAATAAAGGGACAGAGGTGGACAAAGAATGCGCGATACAGACTCGGATATATTCATCCTGCAGACAAAAGCAGACGCAATAAGATTCTCCGACTCATTGGTGAATCAGCTCTGATCATAACAATATTGTGAAATAGAGTGTTTTTATGCGTGGTATTGCTACTTTTACTAAATAAATGGTCTTATACTTCAATCACTTGTCACAGGAGACTAGCTTTAATGTAGAAAAAAAGCTGTAAAAGTAGTGACAAAAGAAAGAAAATATCAAATAAAAAAGCGGATACCACTGACTCACATGCAATAAACACTGCTTTGAGCCACTGGAGCCGCACGATGACAACATATGGGATGACTCAAGTCTTGGCCTCAATTTCATTCAACCAGGGTGTTCTGTCTCGGGTCTTCTGCACTTGTGTGAGTCAGTTCGTCAAAATAAAATATTATGGGAATGGTCCAAAAAAAAATAACGTAAGTTATCATTCCTGCTGTCCTGCATTCACTGGATATTGAAGACGAGGCATGAAATCAACAGGGATCAAAAACAATTTGTGTTCGCTTCATTTGCTGTCAGTGGCTATGCTTACAAGATTTCATCAGTCTGACCGAAATCCTAATGCTTGTGGTGCTTTGCATTACGTGCTCCACACATTTATTTAGAATATAATATTATATATATATATATATATATATATATATATATATATATATATATATATATATATATATTTATACCATGGTCTGGGGGAATACTGATTGGCTGCAGGGTGTCCATTAACCCCTGATATATGGACACCTACTAAGTAGTTCCAGTCAAATTGACTGTTCACCGCTGTAAATTAATGTGCTAGCTGACATATCAAATCTTAATATTTTATTTCCAGCACTGAGTTCAGTCCGTCAGTCCTTCACTGTCTTATCCTCTGAACACCATAGGGTGGCGACTGTAACACACAAGCTGCAGAAAGTTCACTTCCCTTCTAAACTTACTGATACGCGAATAATCTCTCATCCCGTTCAGGCTGCAGCCACAGTAACGTCACACACGGCAGGTCATTTGTTCGTGAAAATCTTGCTATTGATTTGGGGACAATGACATGACTGGTTTGCTAGCTAATCGTGTTAGCTAGCATACTGTCAAATTATATTTACTGTTTGTCAACCGTACGCAATGTTATTGACTTTGAATCTTGCTAGCATAGCGTTAGCTTTCTGGCTCATGACTGAGCAGACTAGAATATCTCCCGTTGCCAAGTCGTATCTATGATCCGTCCTATTTACTGGAGGAGTGAACAACGTCTCAGTTGCATAAGAATCTGACGGGAGAGTAATGACTGTTCCAGGTATTAGTCAAACCCTCAGGCGTTACCAGGGAAACGTAGTTATGGCTTGTGAAAAACTTTACATTTTGATTGTTGAACGCATGAAAATGTAAATTAATGGTCAGAATTTATTTTCTTTGGCAAGTGACCATGGTATAAGCAGGATAATGCCCTTCGAGGTGTCCATAAACAGGAATTAATGGACTTCGCGGAGGCAACCGTCCCCCGCTGCGCGTCGGATGGTTCTTAGGCCTCCGCGTCGTCCATTAACTCCTGTTTATGGACACCTCGTCGGGCATTATCCCTTACTCAAATATTTTAGGGCCTCCAACAAGAGCTGATTATCGGCCATAGACCAGTTCTCCCAGTTTCTGTCCGTTCCAGAAGCAGGAACAATTTTGTCCTCCTTCTCAGAATGATTATACCTACCCACTCAACTTGATTGAAAATACATCCAGATCAGATCAGATCAGTGTTTTCTGATTCAAGTGGGTACATGAGGAATTAACTCTGATTGGGTTGTAATTCTTATTTTTTTCATTTCCTGTTTTATTTGGTAGTTATATCCTCTTGTGTCTTGTCACTTTCTACTGCCTGCTCACCTGTGTTCCCAGTGTTCTGTGTCCCTTGCTGTGCTCTTCCCCGGCCTGATTTCCCCCCTCACACCTGTCTCACATCAGCCTCGTAAGCACTGCCCTGTTCCCAGTGTCTCCCCACCTGCACCGCATCCCCTCTTTAGTCTAGTTTGTATCTAAGCCTAGGTTGTTCCCTTAGTCTTTGGTGGTTGGTCTGTTATCACCCTCGTGTCAGTCCTGTGTCTACTGTCCCTGTTCACCGGCCCTTGTGTGTTCCCTTTGTTTCTGAGTTGTTCCCCATGGTTTTCTGGTTGTCCTCTATTTTTTGTATTTTCCTTTGCCTGCCTTTAAGTCCATCATTTTTTTATTACATTTAGACAGTCATAAATGATTATTGTAGACGCTTTAGCGTTTTGTAGGATGTAACTGATGCACTGGATTGTTCCATGCCTCCAGCAGTCAGCAGCTATCAAACCTCACGATCACCAGGGAATGTCAATGCTGTGGTGAAGCGGGTCAAAGGTCACCTGTTGAACTGCCCTCCGGCCTCCCTCGCAGAGTTCTCCTGTCCGTCCTCCTCCTTGTCCACGCTTTGGCATGACAGCCTGGATTTGGAATGCCTCTGGACAGACACACACACACACACACACACAGGAATACATAAACAAAGAGTTGCATCGTGGTGAAGGTTTGAGCTTAACGAGAAAAAGTGGTGCCTATATTCTTATCTTCAGTTGAAATCCTGATAAATGTGTTGAATACACTTCATACATGATACCACCCACACACGACCTCTCAGCAGAAGAGTTCTTCAGTGGGAGAGGGCTGTTGATAATATCTCTTGCAAATTGTATGTGTTCCTGTGAGATTCATTGAGAGTGCTGTTATTGTAGCAGCGGTTTGAGTGTTTGTGCATGTTGGTGGGTGTTCTAGGTGTAACGTATATAATTATAGCAAGCGTGCATTTGGTGAAGTGTGCGCTTTTTTTCTGAGAGAAGGAACATCTCTATTAGGGCTAAAGTGGAGTTGAGAAGAGGATGAGGGTCGCAGTAATTACAGGGTTTAGGCCGCTTGCCAACAGATTACATGCACCCATGCATGCGCACATATATACACACACGTGGGAGGATGTATAATATGCATAGAGGGAGGCGTAAAAAGAATGAAGAGGAGACATGAGTGGGTAAACAGAGGAGGGCAGAGAGGAAAAGAAGCGGATGGATGGAGGAAGAAATAACTAGGCTGTGAAATGTGGAGAAAATGTAACAAAAACCACCACAGACACATGTTGAAGGCCAAACCTATATCACACTGTAAAATGAACAGCCTACACCGAGTGCAGCTGTCTGAAGAACAGAACATACACCTTAAAGCGGATCCAAAGACAGAACTCGCATTAGATTTGCATGTTTCAAAGATATGCAAAAAGCATGCATTCACTGCATGGATCTGCAGCGCGGTATTGAGACATAAGTGTGGCAGTTTTAATTAAGATCCTGCTACCTACAGCAGGCTCAAGATAAGGGTGCCCAGCATGCATTTTTTGTAGAGATAACAATGTGACGATCCACACAGCAGAAAGAGAGAGCCGTCTGTAATCAGTGTAAACAACATTAAAGGGGCAATATGCAGTTTTGGGGAAGATTTTAATTGACTGAATGTTATGCCTAAACAACTAAAGAAGACCATAAAAGACAAGAAAAGTTTGTTTATATTTGGCGGGCTTTGCCACCTATCTAGCTTCAAACTGTGTTCTGGGGACATTATTTTCCTCTGAGAACTTGTTCTTTCTTGTTCATTCAGTTATGGGAAAAAATGTAAATGTCTGAGTTTGTATTATTACCTCATTAATATTATATATTTTTTAAATTATCCTTCTGATCTTCAAAGAGGACTACAGAAAAAAAGACAATATGAACCTCTGAGACCTCATCACCCACAAAGATTGTTTGTCAGTATGTCTCTGGAAAAATAACTTATTTTATGTGTAATTTGCAAATAATGATATTATGTTAAAATAGTGTTTAGAAAGTTCTTTAAATAACCAAGACTGAGTTAGATAGAGTAGACCGTCTAAAAAGTGTTCCCTGAATACCATCAAATTACCAAATACCTACATAAAAGAGGTTGGCGTCAGTTGTAAACCAATATTATAACCAGTCCTGCAACACTAATGTTAGTAAAATGCCTCCTACAATTGAGCTAATTGATGGCCGTGTAAATTCCGGTGGATTGTGATTGTTTGTCAATGTTTCTTATTCGTCAAATCTATCTGAAAGCAATCCCAATCATATAGTTCCCTGCTGTCATTGTCATTGTTAAAGTTCAAAAAAGTTAGAGAGATTATTAAAACAATATATTATAGTTTTTGTTAAAGTTATCATTCTTGGTGTGGACAGCCGTTTAACGTTTAGACGGTACGATCAGTTGCAAGTTTGATGGGGATTCCTCACAAGTGCTCCCTTACTCCTTCGTTACATTTTCTTAAAATGTTGAGTTTTCAATATGTCAAGAAGGATTAGCACTGCTTGTAATAAAATAATGCAACAGCACAAATACAGTCCATTCAGTGCTTTACCTCCTCAACCTAATTCAAGTTTAGACAGGGGCAACAAAAGTGAGATGGTGGACCAGATCATTTTGGATCTACCGTGGTTCTTTTCATTGACAAGTCCATCTCAGCCTAACTTGTGGGATGTAAAATGCCTCTATTTGAAGCACGTGGCCCAGCCGATTATCAGTGGTAATCAGTGTTAATCAATAAGAACAAGTTGTGAGTATCTTACTGCTCTTATCTAAGAGCTCTGACACGCCAAGTCAAATACTGGCCACCAGATAATATTGGAAGGTCTTTGCCAACCTTTTATAGTTTGTGGTGTTTCCAGCACCATTGGCTCTAGTCAGCTCTTGTGGCTCTTCAGCTGATTGGCCATGCTCGATCAGCTGCCCAGGCCATCATGAGGCTACAGTCAGACATACGCGAGTGCAGGAGAAAGTGAAGATCACCTGCCAGGGCTAAATGTGGGCAGTGCAGGATGTGAGAGACATGGAACTCAGTGTGCTGATTTGTGGTCTGTTTGTGGGGTCAATCACACACGTCATTGCTATTTGGCTTCACGACCAGATGCAAATGTTTGGGAGGGGGGGTTTGCGAATGTTGATTTTGTGTATGTGTGAAGCCTGAGAGAGTTCTGTCTAAAGTCAGGTAAAAGGCATTGTTGTTGCCAGTTTGATGTATCAAACAGAGCAAATAGAAAGTTGGATAATAGTTGTATAGTTTTATAGTTTATATCTGTCTAGTAAATTTGAAAATAACTTTTGAAGCGCTGCAAAAAAGAAAATGCCAATTAGGCGCATCCCAATCAACTTAGTTTCGTAGGAAGATGGCAGTTAGCTACATCATGCATGGCTGTAATAAACAGAGTAGAGTGAAGGTCACAAACTGGAAACAACCAGTTGTTTGTCATCCCCCAATAAACAAACAAAAAGACGAAGATGACACAAAAATGGTCGCTAATTAAAAAAATACATCAATGCAAAGACAACGACTGTCTGAAGAATAGAACTAGCCCACCTAAAGTTCTGTCACACTTGTGGTATGAAGTTGGAAAAGTATGTCATTGCCAACTATCTTGGAGCCAAACTATCCTGAATTTGCCGTTTCAGACCTCGGAAATAGATTCCGAATCAAGCAAAAAAAGAGCCCCCAGCTCCTCACCTTCTGTTTGAGCGTCGTGATGAAGGATCTGCTCTGGGATTTCTTCAAAACCCCTTTGGAGTTCTAGAGACAAGGAGAAGACATTCAGAGATTCTTTATATGCGTTTGCGAGTGCCTGTTCACATTCATATGTGCGGAGCATTTGATGTGAATCTAATAACAACCACATTAGCACCCAGTGAGTCACTTAAACCCTAAAGCTCAGAAGCTGGAGGGGCCGCAACAGACACCAGCCAATAAAGCAAAGCGCAGCTGAAGCAGAGAGTGGGTGAGGAATAAAAAAAAAAAAAATGAGGAAAATTACTAGCGAGGAAGACGAGAGAGGGAAAAAATAAAAAGCTTTATAGACACAGTGAGGTGAAGGGGATCACCAACAAAGCAGCGGCAGAATAGAGAGAATAGGAAACCCTGATGCACAACACCCACCACATAAAATGGCTGTCAGGAAACTGAAGAGTCTATAAATAGCACGAGAGACAAGCTGGGAAATTAAATATTAAGCAACACTGCAGAATGTTAGTTTCTCATCACTTTCAGTGTGTTTTCGACATGCTATGGATGAAAAACTAACATAGCTGTCAGAGCATATCCATCCCTTCAGAGTGGGCCGAGGAGCTACTGCTTGACTGACCACTTTAATGTATTCGATGGGTGTGTTTGACCTGTGAGCGGTGCAGGAACTACTCCTTTATTTTCTCCAATTCCCTCCGTGACTAATGCCATGGCCTAGTTTTATCCCCCCCTCTTCTCTTCCTCTTCTTCTTCGGTTGACAAGTATTACTCTGCTCCTTATGCAGCGCTGCACATCGCCTCGGGTGTGGTACCTGTCGCAGGTTTTTCTGAAGGCCCTGGTGCGTAGCCCGGAGCAGAGCGCGTATGCTGAAACTGTCGGTGTCTTCCTTGTCGCCGATCCGAGACTCCTTCAGAAGAGAGTCCAGTTTCTTTCTGATGTGAGACTCCACCTGGTGATGACCGTTGCCCTGTGTGAGGGAGGAGGAGGGTTATTATGACAAAGGAGGAGACAGAGAGGCAAGGAAGCGGGAGACACGATGAGGTCATTCCAATTAAGGAGATGATGAAGAGTAATGCCGTCTTGAGATTCAAGGATTCGCACTGAAACAAAGCCCAACCTACTGCAGAGTCGCAGCACCTCAGTCAGACCTTCAGTTTTTACGGAACCATAACCACGTTTTGAAAAGCAACCACAGTTGCAGTTCTGGACTGGAGATGACATACACATGTGCACCATCTACAGACAAGGGAAAATAAATGCTTCCATTTTGCTTCTACCTGTGGGTGTTAAGTGTTACAACTTTACTGTTATTTTATGCTGGAGGAGAGTGTATTTGATGCTTCATATGCAATATTTTAAACCTACAAAAGGGTTTATTTTCTGCTTAACTCTGCCACACATCCCCCTACCTAAACAACTGAATGGGCCAAATGCCATTGAAAAACAAATACAGTATATCACTGTTCATCAAACAAAATGACCGTTGCAGCGTACCAGTGACAGTACTGCACTGATTCGCTTACCTGAACAGTCAATCAGAGGGATTTCTCTTAACAACAAGCTGCTACTTTCCAATCGATTGTCAGCCTGGTGTGTAGGGGCGTTTACCCAACCATCCACCCCATCCTCTCACCTACTTGACACTCTTTACATTAATTGACCTGACTTCTTCCTTTGTCACAATAATAACTATGGCCACAAGAGGTCGCCACCAAACAAGAAACATACAGCTGGTTTGTAGTGCTGCTTGCACATGATGTGGACGGGCTGTAATTTTTGAAAGAGTTGTTTTATGTGAACAAGAAACATAAAGTCATGTTCACGGGGGAAAAAGAGCAATAAATGCTTTACAAAAGTTGCATGCAAGAATCACACACAGTACAGCATATGGTGAAATTTCTCATTCCAGATCAAGCAGATAAATCAATTAAGATTATTAAACAAAAATATAAAAGATAACAGTATAACAGTACAAGGGTAATTTTCTCATCTAAAATATGTGACACTTTGCACTGTGGGACTTTGGTCACCAGGGTTAATTGCGCAAATAAAGTGGTGGTGGGTGAATATAGTGCACGATAGTATATAATGAGTGATCTCAGACACAGTCATGGACAGTCATTGCCTGAAGATGCCACACATGTTAAAATAGCAGCAGCTATTACTTTTCTTGCCTGTAGGGGACATCATCAACAACGGGTCTACATCTGCAGGTCTCAACTTTAAAGGAAGATCTTGTATGACATCTTGTGACACTGCATATATTCAGCAAAAATTGCAAAAAATAATGAGAACATACAGAAGTGTTTGACACAGAATAGGAGCAAACAACATGATACAAGTCACTATTTTTCCCCAGCCTGTGTATCACTACTAGATGAAAACTATATCCCACTATTAGTGCAATGTAAGTGGTGACTGCTGTGAAAGCATGCTGGTTTAATGAGCTCAAAACAAAACCCCTCATCAGTGGAAACCTGCCACCACCCTTTTAAAATGGCAATAATCATCCAAAGTGGCATCTGCAGCCTCATGCCTCCAGCTAAATGAGGAAGAATGATGCCATATTCGGTTACACAACTGAACCATCTGGAAAACAACTGAGCGTTTTTCGTGCTTTAAATGTGTTGAGGAGGACCCTGGCAGTACTGTATCACAGAAAAAATGAACAGGATTAAGACTGACTATTAAAACGGCACCAGGCACAATGAGCATAAGCAAGCGAGAAGATGCAAGCTCTTCTCTACGCTCATATCTGCTCCATTAAGCATTGATTATTTTAAAACATCACTGCAATGATGAACAGTAAAACTTTACAAGCAGCAACATTACTACCCAATTACTAAAGTCATTATAACGAGCACGACAACGTCATTAAGATGCCGTTATCTAACTTATAGAGGAAGAGTTTTCCTCTTACATAAATCCCTCCCTGTCTTAAGTTTTTTTGCTGATATGATATTGTTGCTGCATTATTTCTTTGAATTAACTGATTACTTAGCAGTTAAATCATGAAATAGCCACATGAAGGAAAGCATCCCAGACAATCAGGAGGAAAGGTTCAAAAGGGCTTAAACTATAAAATATCAGAGTTTTGCTATATCCTTTCATTTTAAAAAATCAGCTTTAAATTGTTGGAGGGATACATTTTATTCATTCAAAGCTTTAAGGTGTAATCCTGCTTTTAATCCATCAGGTGGCTCATCCCAAACCACTGGTTACTGAGCCAATCTTAAGGACATTTTTCTGAAATTAAATAATCTCTGCTGCCCTTTTTTTTTTTTTTACTTATTCTAATAGATAGGCAAGAAAAGATTAAAAACTTGTCAAATAAACACGTAGGTGGTGGGTGATCTGGATAAAATTAATATCAGGGTTTATTTGATTGCAAGTATAATCCAAAGATTTAAGATTAAATCTTTTTTTTCTCAGATTTGAAATGTTCTGTAGACAATAGCCAGACTTAAGAAAAGCCCATTAATTTTTCAATTTGCACCATTAAAACACAACATTGTTGCAGTAATCCCCTTACCGTTACCGAGCCTATCCCACCCGGACCAAAGTCAATTCAAAGTTGTTGAACAATTTGAAGTTCGGGCATTGTTTTGGCCTCTTTTTAGAGGTTTTTAGTATTTTTTTCCAAAGAGTCAGAAGCTCTGTTAGTACTTTTGGTATTGATCTGCAGAGGATTGAGCACACTGACATACAATACTGAATCACACGGCTAAGGGGAGAGGGGAGGGAACAGACAGTGGCTTTCCTGTCCATGTGATCACTTATTGGCTGTTGTAGGCTCCAGGGAGGGCATAGAAGCTCCTTTCTGAACAAATAAGGTGACAGTAAAATTTCCGGAGCCATTTCAAGAGTTCACAAATTGACAATATTTTTTTGACACAAGCCCCTCATCTTCCATGACACTAGATATAACTCATTTTGTAGATAATTACAATACGTTGCCCAAGAAGGAGCCACGCAAAGTAATTCTTCCAATCAACATGGCCATCTAACTGGCTACATTACTGTTTTGGTGCGTTCACATAGCGCTAACCTCCCTGTCAATGAGGTTATGTAAAGTAAGGAAACAGCAGTAAACACTGAATACCACAATTTTCTAGGATTCGCCTAATAAGTAGATTGCAGAGTCCTTCAAGATCGAAAATCGCCCACACACCTCGAAAAAAGACTTGAGTAATGTGAAGTACCATGTCCGTTCGATGTGTTCGTGCATGTTTGTGTGCACAGAATGTTTACAACATTCCTCGCTCTTACATTGCTGCTCCTGAGCTTGAAGTCATCCTCAATTTCATCAGCGCTGTCATCATCAGACACCTCCCCCTCCTCAGCGTCGGCAGACAGATAGGCGGGCAGACGTTTCCCCTGGATGGAGAGAGGACAGACAAAGACGGGAGGAGAGCGATGAATGTATGTTTGGCCCATGTGTATGTCTTAAATAAAGCAAAAACCCTCACTTTTGTACACTACAACGCCCACACAGGCTGCACCTTTAAGGTAGTAGTAGTGTATACAGGCAGAGTGAGGGCCATAACCAAACACACACTTGTGCACGCTCAAGCACACACACAAAAATAGTACAATCAGCAGCAGATTCTCTGAGAAGCTCCCTGAGCAGCTCTTTCAGCAGAGTGGAAGCCCATTACTGAGCCATTCTGAAGGTGTGAGTGGGAGTCAAGATTTTTCTAAGCCTCTTCTTCCAAAATCAATGCCAGACTCCGAGCTTCCTCCAGCACAGCGAGTCTCTCGCTGACATCACCGCCTTCTACCACGACTAGTCTAACCCCACTCTGCCTTCTCTTCCCTTCGTCAAACACCCTTTCGATATTTTTCCTTTATTGTCTTGTGACTCTCTTGTCTCTCGCTCCGCTGGGAGGGGTGGAGAGAGGTGAAAGGGTCTCAAAACAAGGGTAGAGAGGGGGAGGAAAGAGGAGGAGGAAAACTGTTAGAGAGGATTTAAGGGCTTTATAGAAAATCAATAATGCTCTTTCACTTTTAAGACATTTGGCTTGAGAGGGTCAAAGACAGAGCCCCTGTCCTCCCCCCCAAGTTGAACAATGCAGGCTTTCTTCCCTTTACAGATAAAGTCAATTTTATCTGGTGCTCATAACAAGAATCCAATAAATGCTGAAAGCGTTCGCTCAGTCTCTCTTTGTTTCTGTGTAGAATAGCCGTACTGTGCCGTGGATGCAGATCTTCTGGGTGTGAGGCCGTCAAAGTGACAGCTGATATTTAAGAACAGATATATGTTGGGTTTTTAAAATCATTTTTGAGAATATCAGATCAACCATGTTTCACAGATCACCTTAAAGGACACCTGTCCTGTCTTTCGGGACAGTACCGGTGGGTGCTGCAGAGAGATAACTTACAAACTGTAAAATGTGACATGTTGATGGCAGAGAGGCAAATTGGTAATCGTTGCTATTGACGATCCATATGTGCTTTCCAGAATGGCTCATGTGCTGTTTCTGGTGTGCTCTTTGGTTAAAGTTGGTGACATTTAGGTAGGTAAATCTACTAGGTTCTGTAAAGGTATGTTTATACAGTTTTTATCTATTTATCTGATAGTGGAGCAGGCTAGTGAGGTAGGAGGGGAGCTAGTATGGAGGGTATTGTAGGTGAGAGGAGCGACTTTTAATTGGGTCAATTGTGTGACAGTGGGAGTGGGTGAGGAGCTGAGCACAGCTCTGGAGCTTATTTAGGACTTTGGGTGACGTACCATATAAGAATGCTGTAGCAGAAGTCAATTCTGGATGTGATAAAGGCATGAATCAGAGTTTCGGCAGCAGAGGAGGAGACTCATGGGTGGAGATGAGCTATATTTTTGAGGGGGAAGAAGGCAGTTCTGTTGATTTGACTGACAGGCTGTTCAAAGTAGAGGTCGCTAACAAAAATGACTCAGGGGTTGCGAATATCCACTGCTCTAAGAAAGAAAAATCCACCAATGTCTGTCTTTAAAAATATCTATTTTGTTCTCTTCTGACCTCATCAAAACCAAATATTTAAAGTGGTAGCCACTCAACCTGAGCCACAGACCGATCTTAAACAAATACAGAAAGAACAATGAAGGATTTGTTATGAGATCAAATAAGGACATTAAGGTTTTATATGACAAATAAAACTCATCCTATATGTGCTTATGGATGTCACTCATGATGATTTGGTCATCTGTGTATTCTACTTGAACAAGTGAATCCTTTCTACTTCTCATTGATTGCCCCTCCCCCTTTCTCCAGCCTGTGCTGGATTAGGTCCTAATTAGGGGAGGTTATTTAAGAGGACACGCTTCTTTGTCTTTGCTTGACTCTAATGAAGACATACAAGGCATCGAAACGTTAGTCATTTAATAAAAGTTTGTTGTCTGAGTCCGTGTGTTCCAGTTGGACTTGGTTCCTGAAAGGTTTCCAAATAAAACTCCTTCTGTTTGCCAAAAAGTTATTTCCAGACAACACAACTGCTATAATTTGGGATTTGGTGGAGGTCTACCCAAAATCTAGCAGAGCTACAGATGGTGTCTTTGAGAGCCCAAACAGAAGTAACGCTTCACTTTTCACCAGTGAGTTTACAACAAACTTTATACATCCAAACAATCGCCTCCTTCCGGTATGTACTTTGACAATGTTGTTTCTCCGTACATGCCAGAGTAAAAAGCACTTACATTAACGGTGCTGTAAGTGATGTACTGGTATTAAGTAAGTGTTGAATAGCTCTACATCGTATTGTTTGTTCAGTAACCCGTGTCTCTCCTTCTTCTGCTCTTGCAGTGAAAGAGAAAAGACATTTTCAGGTATCCCTGCCCACTTTATCCAATCAGGACAGAGACTGATTTGCTGATGTGCTGTTTGCTGCCACATCTGGCAATTACAACCGCTTTGTTTATGTGGTGACATAGAGAGGAGGGAGGGAACTGATAACCGTGAAATGGACAGTAAGCGGTACCAGTTTACAATCCATCGAATCACTCTGAATGTGTGCCAGGTGTTACAATCTGTTCTAAATGATAAATAATGCAGGCTTTTCTCATTAAGTCACCTCAGGCATGTGTGATACCTGAGGTGACTTAATGAAAAAAAGCTGCATTATTTATCATTTAGGAAAAATCGTAACATCAAGCCTCTGTGGTAAATCAAAAAAAGATTTAAAATCAGATGAAAAACAAGAAATACTATTTTAGTTTTGACCGGGGATTTCGAGAAGTAGAGGATTCACTGTCATAAACTTTAGTGCTAATTTTACAGGGAATTGTAATGCATCTTCAAACGTTCATCTATTCCTCGTAGTTAATTGCTGAATTGTTTAGCCCACTGGCAGCCCCGAACCGAGTTGCCAGGTTGTGCTTATGCATGTTTCGCTGTTTGTGTGTGAGTGCGATGGAAGAACAAAATCTGTCGCTGAGTTATCACATTCCAGCATCTCTTCCGTCTCTTCCTTTCTCCTCTATGATTAATACAATGACCTACTTTAGTCCTCCCTTTCTCCTCTTCCTTCTCTTCATCTGTTTATGGATATTAATTAGCGGCTTGCAGTGCCTCTCCCACTCCACATCTCAACATCCTCAGCACCACAACGCACACGAAGCAAAATAACGGAGCGATAACGAGCCCTCTGCTTTCTTCGCTCACACAAGAGGAAGGAAGTGGAGATGAAGATGCTTTGATTATCAAGTGCACTGACTGACAAGGCAATTTATTTTTGCATTTTAACAAACAAACTGTCAGTCCACCATACATCCATCCACATGTGTGTTCTTACTTTGATGAGGATCTTGCCCTGCAGGCTCTGAGGACTGGGTAATGTTTTGGAGTCCCTGCTCAGGATATCTCCCACATCCAGTTTGTCTGCGAAGATTTCTCGCAGGTACTGGGCGATCTTCTTCTGCTGCTGGATGCTACAGTGGTTCTCTATGGACAGGATTACTGGAAACCTGAAAGAAAAAAACATCAATGTACATACTCAGGTTTCCATAGGTTACATGAAAAACCTGTCAACACTTAGAAAATGTGTCTCGAACGCAGCGGATGGACTGAAGTGAGTGTGAATCACATCTCAAACTGTTCTTCCTTTTCTCACCTTCAACCAAGAGAACAGTGAGGAGATCAATGATAAACATACAGCTGCATAAACACCTCTGTGACATGGTGTGTCTGTATGTGTGTGTGATTGGTGGTTCCATTGTGTGTGTGTGTGTGTGTGTGTGTGTGTGTGTGTGTGTGTGTGTGTGTGTGTGTGTGTATGTAGGAGTGTTATGTGTGTGTGTGTGTGTGTGTGTGTGTGTGTGTTTTTCTTGTATTTTCATTTAGAAAAGGTGAAATGAGTCGTGGCCACGCAGCAGCTCAGCTCAAATGTCAGGTTTGTCAGACTGACTGGTCTACCGCAGGGGCCTCAGCCCCAGAGCACACACACACACACACGCACACACACACACGCACGCATGCACGCACACACATACTCTCTAAAACCAACAAATGGATACTTTGCCTAATACAAAAGGAGAAGGAAGCGATAACATCCAGAGTCATTTCATTTCAACACACAGAGAGTGACACCCAGGAGCGCTGATGAGGTGAAACATCGAGGTGGCTCAATGAGCTATGGAATGTGTGTGTGTCTTTGCGTGGAGAATCGCTCCATTTCAATACAGCCCAGGGGCCATTAATCATATTAACAGGTGGCACTGATGATAAAATATCAGCTGACTGTAAAGAGAGCAATGTAACACTCAGGATGTCCAGTATGAGAATGAGAATATGAAGGTATTTCCTCATTAGTAGGTATGAAGGTTTTCTCAAGGGAGGTCACATCAAACATATGGTCTTTAACTGAATTCACACAAAATTTAATTAGAAAAAAATATTTCAATAAATTGGGCTGCCACCAACAATTATATTTACTACAGATTAATCTGCAGATTTATTTCTGATTGATGAAATTGATTGTTTGGCCGATCAATGATTGGAAAACACAGAAAGATCATCAACCTGTTTGTTTTGTTGCAAATAACTTGGTTCTACCTCTTTTATTTATTCTATGACACATTTGAGGGTGAGACTGGGCTGTTTTATGCTCAGATATGTGATAATAATGAGCATATTTTCCAAGGTGTCAAAGTATTCCTTAACCACTTAATGAACGCCCCCATTTTAAGGATCTTTTTCCAAAATGACATACCGAAATTAAAAGCATGACAGCTCCCACATAGTTTGAGACTCAGGGATGTGCTTGGTACCATTGGAATGGCAACACCCTCAAGTTTTTAGAAGTGTAAGTGTGATTCTATGACGTACTGACACAGAGTTACAGAGGTTGGAACACAGGTTTTGGTTTCTGTCCAAAAACAAGGGTGATCCTATGTTGGAACGGTGTTCCTTAAGGGGTTAAAAGACCAATAGCAGTTATTTTTATAAGTGCAAAATTGCAACAATCACAACTAGAAATAAGATTTACAACAGATGCACAACCTTCAAATTTTAGTAAAACTTCCAACAAGCTATTTTCAACTGTACTTACACATCTAGTTTAATGACATGAATCTGAATCAATGCCAACAGTCTGTCCCTTTGAATAAGATAAACTGTTTTATACAACACAGGGTCTGTAATCATAAGTATCTGCAATAGATATCAAAACAAGCCAATATGGCAGCAGGAAGCTGCATCGTTCATCACTTTCTTTGGGTATTGTTGGACCCAACAGAGGCTCCTCGGGGAGCCGGAGGAATTGCTGCTAAGCAGATGGCTCAGTAATAGGTGCTAATTACTGCCAGGAATCATGGTGTTTTCTAAAAAACACAAACCTGGCTGTCAAAATGTTAGAATTTTCTTGTTAAACCTTGTGGGGAATCCTCTCGTCAAATCTGTTTTATCATAGCAGTGTGAGAAAGGCTGCTTTTAGACTTTTTTTATCGGTAGCAGATAGAGAGAGAGATATATCCTCCTATAGTGGACCAGAAAGCAATATAATTCAACTGAGGAGGACAATATGCAATCAATAATACAATCTGTGTGTGCAGATAGAGAAATGTTTGCTGTTTTTCCAAAGAATAATATTTGTGCTACAGAAATGATGTTAAAGTCAGATTAATGTGTAGGAAAAAAGAAAATCTGCTTCTGTTTGGCATTCTGGGCCATTTTCTCCCAGTACAATACCTATGGGATAATGGAAGTGTTTACTTTCCATAAAATGTCACAAATGCTGACATGCACACACACACACACACACACACACAAACATGCTATACGGGGCTTGGACTCACTGGTTATTTATGAAGGCATATTTATTGATGGTCTCTATGACAAACTTGAACGGTATCTTGGAGGTCAGAGTGTAGCCATGTTGGACCATCGGCTCTCCATCAGGTCCGTCCCAACAATCCACTGCAGGGAAGAGAGGAGAAACAGGAGAAATGATGCATGAATAAAAACCCTGCGTCGTGTTACCACTCTCAGTTTTTTAGCCTCTCCTCAGTATTCACGGTTCTGCTTTGAATATAAAACAGACAGTTTATTTCATTCGGAACTATTTCACATTCAACGCATTCGACGCTGGTGTTGAATTATTCTGCGTGTGAATAAGTGTAATGTTTAAGTGATGGCCGGAGCAGGATTGTGCCGCACTGGAGGAGTTTTTTCAGCGTTTAATGGTAATAAATAGTGTTGGGTTTATATATGAAAACACGAACAAAAGTAGAATTATCGCCTCAAAGCTGTATGCATCTGCGCACCAGCCAAGTCGCTGTTCCTGAGCTGTGGCACTGAACAATGGCCAGAATTTTATATTAAAGAATGTTTTGTTGCTCTTTGCTCTTTTTGAATCTAAAATGTCATCACTTCATTATTATATCCTATTACACGTTTGTGTAAAATGTTGTTACAGCTATCAGTTTGAGTTGTTGAGTAATGTGTTTTGTGAGGTCACAGTGACCTTTGACTACCAAGATCGAATCAATCCATCCTTGATTCCAACATTTGTGCAAAAATAAGAATGTGTTAAGAAATTTGATTAAAATGAATCATTACTTGCTGGCACACCTGTGCAATCAGCATAAAAAGTCAACGGTGCCATCAAAATTAAGGTGAAGGAGAGTTTGCTGCAATAATAAAGACTCATAAAAGGCAACTTGTCCAATCAGAAATGACACAGCAGATGTGTTGATATGCAGGAGAAGCACATGCGTTGCTGATGCCACTAACCATGAATCTATTAAATTCAGTGTCCAACAGAGCCATGACTGTGAGAGACCAGCATGCACAATTACCCTGAAACTCCTGATTAATTTAATTATCTACACCTGTGCTTTTCCTTTACTGCGAAATAGCCGAAGTCAGATTGGCACGTCATTCTTTTTTTGATTCAGACGTTTGCTTACCTTCTACACAGCGGCAGCCAGACTGCAGCACCCAGGCATACATGTCGGTCTTGGAGTGGGAGAGGAGCTGGTCTCCGGTCAGGTACGTGTTGTGAGACGAGGCGATGAAGTAGTTGCACAGGGGCTGCTCCATGTCTTGATTCACCTCGTGGTGCAAAGGGTTGAAGATGTCACACGCTGGACTGCGCATGAAATTTGTGAAACCTGAAGGAAAACACAAACGTACAAGACACAAATCATTTGGAATCAAAACAGGTGTTTGTTAGAGGTTTCTGCTTCTTGCTTTCATTGTGTTTTTGTCGCTCTCGGTGTTGGATGGGCGCAGATATCATTTGTTTTCAGCCATGCTAGCAGCAGAGTTCTGTGTGTCTGCTGGTCAGTTCACCACTTTGGTCCAGACTAAAATATGTCAACCGCTATTGGATGGCTTCAAGATTCAAAATTCAAAAACTTTATCCTCCATAAACGCAAGCTGAACTTTGCTAACAGGAGTAAGAGCAAGGCTAGTGGCTCCTCCCTCCTTCCAGGTCCAATCTAAGCTAACCTACACGTCAAGACTTCAGTCAAAATGTTGACCAGTGGCACTCAAACATAGAGTGCTGTCTGCTGGCTCAGCTCACTGAGTCCATAGGGTCTCGCTGAGTTGAGCTGAACTGTTGAGCCATGCCGATGCAATGGGGGATTCAGTGAATGATTGCTTAAAACAGCACTTCCGTTCATGGGGAATATGAACTGCTGCCATGAGGCATATGAAGGGGCGCCCCAGTAGCTGAGCTGGTGGAGCGTGCACTCCATGTACGGAGGCTTTGTCCTCTCTGCAGGCCTTACACCTCGCAGACAAGCGACCAAACCAGGACACAACGTTGAAGGTTGATGGTGAAATTTTAATCTGAGGTTGGAAGACACTGCTAAAGATTGTTCTTCTGTTTTTTATTAACATTGAACCCTCAAGGTTTCCGCAGCAGAAAACATCGATGCTGGGCCTTTTTATCTTACAGCCTCCCAATGCTTTGAGGAAAAATAAGGTCTGGTTTATTTCAGTGCCAAGGTGCGGACATTTTGTGCAGACCTTCATGTTGCTCAGGGGATGAATCCTGCTGATGATGGTCCTCTGTCTTTTCCTCTCGCACCATCATTACTAGATTGAGGTTTTGTTATGGAAAGTTTTGACAAGACATTCCACTGTTTTTATAGATATTTAAGGGACCCACAGGAAGAATTCTAACAACTTTTGCACTATCAGCAAATCAGAACGTTCACTTCTCCTGGAACATATTTCCTCATCTACTTTTGGATTGACATAAAATTTTGTAAGATCATCGAGGGGTCCCAGACGATGAATCCTAATGATTTCAGTGAGCTGGCAATGTTTCCTCTAGCGTAGCTTTATTGAATACTTATACTTGGTTTATGACCAAATACCTGCAAAAATAATAACACTCCCACCAGCTCTCCGCTGTACTTTTATTTGATTGTGGATTAGCAAATGTTTCCATGCTAACAAACTAAATTAAGATGGTAAACATTGCCAACATAAAACCTGCTTGACATCAGCATGTTAGTATGTTGACATTAAGATTTTAGCTCAAAGCACCACAGTTTTCAAGTACACACAGAACTGCAAGCGTGGCTGTAGTCAGTTGCAGAAGCCATGATGGAACAAAGCAAAGTGTTCTAAACACAGCTTGTCGTGCAGTGACATTAGGGATCAGTGTTGCCTGTTTTTTTAATCCTGAATATGATCCACCTTGTAACAACGAGGTGCATCGTGAAAGCGACATCTACAATAACCAGCAGGTTGATTTCCAGGAAAACCCAGAAGGATGACAGGGGGAGCGCTTTCAAACCAGAGCACTGCGGTTTCAAACCGGAGCGGTGAGGTTTTGAAATCACACTACTTCACGCGGCCAACTTTCTTTTAGGTGGTACAGCGAGAGAAGTCAGAGAGCAGGAGAGGGAGACTGAGGAGCAGTGGAAAAATATGATGCAAATATCGGAAAGAACGACCTATGGGAGACTAATGGGAAGTCTGTGATCAGAGTGGACATGCAGTCTCTGCTTGCTATCATGGTTAAAGTATATTGTGTACTGAATCCTACACAGTATACACCTATACAGTCACCCAGCCATAAGGAGAGCAAATACTAAAGGTAGCATCGCACCGCAGAGAAATGCTAATGTGAATCTGTTTGTACATTTCTGTCACATCTGTGCACAATGCATGTTTAAACACACACACACATCTGGCCTGCAGGCAAGACATCAGGTCTGCTAGTCTGATCAGTCAGACACACACTGTGTCGGCCTTCATGCCTCCTACAACAAGATTAGTCTCACCCCTCCTCCCCCTCCTCCTCCTCTGCCTCTCATCTTCTCTCCCCACACTCACTCGTCTCATTTCTGTCACCGTTCCCTTTTCTACTTTCCCACCCCCGTCATTCTGGCTTCCCCATTTTCTCACCCAAGCTACCCCTTCGCAATCCTCACTCCTCCTTCTCCCTTAAGCTCACCCTTCAGCAAGAAGTGGCGTTACTTAAAATGACACCCACAGATGAACACTTACCAAGGAGACGGTTCCAGTACATTTATGGTTGTTATTTGATCTTTCCAGCACCTCAGTGTTATGAAAACAGGAAACTGTGTTGATGTACGTGTCCGTCGAATTGGTAAATTTGCTATTACATTGTTATTATTCTTCAATTGCTCTTAATTTCTAATTACATTTTTTGTTCATTGTTAAAACCAAAATTACACACATATTGATTGGACCACCGTTATTTGACACTTTTCTTGTCTACCGACTATTAAGAGTGCTCTACAACACATCCCACATTCTCCCATTCACACGCACATTTTCACACTTTTATTTATTTATTTATTCAGGTCTCTGTTTAGTGCTACTTTTCCTGGGGTCCAAACAAATTGAAAATTACTGTGCATCAAACCATAAAACAATTAAAAAGCACAAGGCATGGTGACAAGGGCCCAAATTTCATATATGTAAAACTAACCATGGTGGCCATTTTGTGGGCACTTGTGAGCCTGTTCCACAGATATTTTTCTAAGCTTTTTGTTCAAACAGATTTACTGGTTGTTTGATGTGTACTGATGGTAAACTATTCCATATTTTCACCCCAAGGCAGAAGCTTTCATCTTCATCAGGAGCATTACAGCACTTCTGAAGCACAGTACAATAGTTCCACGCACAGACATTCACCCAGCTAGGCTCCTCACACACCGAAGGAACAGCGAACAAGGGCAATTTGTGGTTCCGTAATCTTACCCGAGGGCACATCAAAATGCAGCCTGAGGAAAGGGATTAAATCGCTGACCTTTCGATTAGTAGACCACCGCCGTGCCTCCTTTAGGAGCCTCAGCCGCCTAAATGAAACTTTTTCATCGAATTTAACAACAGGTTTAAAGATCTTTGAGGTTGGTTGATTTATAAATATTCAGCAAGCTGTGTGAAGTGCAAAGTGACTCCCATTATCTTTTGTACTGAACATACTATGATGCAAGTTTTCAATGTAATGGCTCAACAACAATATTCTGGTGAAGAGACGATCAAAATTCGAAAGTTTATTTCATTCTGAAGCATTTAAAGTGTCAACAGACATTTCCAAGCGGTATTAGTACTGTTGGCACCACCATTGCAAAGACAACTGGTTTTCCACAAACAATTTATTCAGTCCATGATAGAAATGGAGTGCCAGGTAACCTTCCTTTTCCTGTGTGAACATGTGCCCCACGGCAGCCAAAATTGAATAGTGATAGCGAGGTTTATAGGGAATGAGAGTAAACGCTGATGGTTTCATTATTTTATATCCATTACGTTGTGCAGCCTGCATTTATCTTTTAATGGTATGTTGAAGCAGACAGTACAGTTTGTGAAGTAAGTCTCAAAGGCCTGAAAAAATCTTTACTTTAATTTCTGCAGTTTTATATTAATAATTCATACATTCTTATGAATATGTCGTATGCAATGAAATCTGCCTGTAAATACTCCAATTACAGCCTTATGATTGCATGCTTCCAGACACAAAACCCAAAATGACTCTACATAAAAATATTCAAATTGGGTTTCTCTTTTTTTTTTTTTACTTGTTCTGAAACTAATAAAAATGTCAACCTAACTTTCATGGTGCCTTGTAAACCCATGTGAGCTGATTGATTCCATCAAATGATAAAACAAACTTAATTCATTATAAAAAAAAAAAATAAGCTTGTTTTGATTAACTTCTTCATCAGTAGATCACACTTTGCTCACAATTTATCATTCAGTGTTTGTAGCGGTGTGAAAAATATCTCATTTATTTTGAGCACCGGCCAGCATCTCATAACCGTAATGAGCACAATCTGTTTCTACTCTTGCAGGTTGACACCTCTCGAACAAACTCTAAAAAGGCATAAACAATAAATACCTGATCGTGAGATCTGTTTGCAGAGGAGGGGGAACAATCAAACACAATAACAGAGTCATTTGTAAACTGATGGTGTGCCATGAACGCTGCAGGGAGGGAAAACGAGGAAGAATGAGTGAGATGAAGAAGAAAAAAGGAACGACTGGGGTAGCGGGGGGTGGAAATAAAGATAAAATTTCAACAGAAAAATGAGAGAGTATTACCTTCAATCCCCATGACGCCTCTTTGCTTATTCTCGTCAGACACCTCAAACTTGTCAACGATTTCTGCAACATACTCTGGAGTCACATTGGCCATCTGTAGAGACACAAAGATGGACGTGAGACGTGTAAAGACCTTGTTTAGATTCTTTGAAGTGTAAACGCTCACTGAAGTCATAATGACTCCCCATTTTTGTAACAATTTTGTGTCGCTATTAAGAAATTTGTCAGCCGTGTCAAACAAGTAGCACGGTATTATTGTGGAGCATGGCGGGCGGGAGGGCGACAGTAAATACACCATGATGAAAAATGACACCATTGTAGTGCAAGAGAGAAAAGAGCGTGTCAGGATCACAAAGAAAAAAACTCTGAAAGAAAAAAGAAAAGCAAGAGAAAGGACACCCATGAGACAAATCAATTTCAGGAGTGATCGATTGGCTCAGCGGAGCAGATTCCTCTGGGCAGACAGCTGGGACAGAGGGAGTTAGATTAAGACGAGGAAGAACGAGATGCAATCAATCTCTTTTCTCTTCAAACGGCTCATTGTGGAGAAAGTAGTTCGGACACTTTAATCATAAAAACTGTGTCAGGTTTTTATTCGGCTCTAACCAGAGACCAGCCCGACCTCTCACCTTCTGCTCGTTGCGCAGGAAGTTTGCGAGCTCCTCCGCTGTCAGGTGGTCCTTCCTGTCGCTGTACGCCATCATCAGCAGGAAAAGGTCTCGTCTCAGGGACATCATCCTGTAGAAGACAGAGAACTCCTCGTACGTCAGCGTGCCCTGCTGGTCGTCCGTGTCCGCTTCCTGTAAGGGTGAGGAGGTGACAGCATGTGAGCGGTGACACACCTCAAGGTTCATGGCGACACCGAATGTGCAAAAACAGGTTCAGGGATTGCAGGCAGTCCTCATCAGACGCAACAGAAACTTCTAAAGGTTCCTTAAAGGTGTCATTTGTTAAAAAAAACTAGGGCCAGAATTCAGATATAGAGGTCATTAATTATCAGCTGCTGCTCTGTGATAGCTATCCTTGGCTGTAGCTTACTAACATTAGCTAATTAGCTCAAGGCTCAATTAGGCAGGGAGCCACTTGCGGTTCCCTTTCAGGTCTGAATAATAGAAATTTGTATTCAGAATGTGTACAGATGTATTTTTACTGTTTGGGAAAGAACATTGATGTAATAGAATTTCCTTTGTGAGCTTGTGAAACGTAGCAACTGCCACTGGCATTTATCTTACAGCTGTATTTAAATATGTCTGGTACTGTTCCCCTTGCTGGCTTTCTCCCCTGATTGTAACAGCAGTCGACTAATCAGAGCTAAGCAGGTGTGAACAAGAATTATGTCAGTTTCCAACATGGACAGCAAGCTGATGGAAGTATTTTAAGAGTTGGATACCTAGTCTGAAGATGGTACCTTGTCGGTCTAAGAATTGCTCGCCTAGTGCATACGCCAGAACATTTTTTGGCACGGGGTTACTTCTTGGGTGTGTGCTGCCCACTGATAATTAGTTGGGCCATGTGAACCAATCCCGAGACACCATGTTTGTACACTTGTAGTGTGCTTGAGTGCTTGTACCCAGTGGTGACGTCTTCCAGGAAATAACATACTTTTCTTTGGATACATTTTACAGAGATTAAACTCCCATGGCTTTAAGTATATACACAATACAAAAAGTCATAATTGACTATGTTTACAGCAGGAGGTGTCCAGTCAACGGTTTTACAGTGGAAATTTAGATACAATACCACAAATGGCAACAGTGGAAAAATGACAAGCAACAGTGGCGGCTGCCATATCCAGCTCATATAATACATCCATGAGCTAGCTGCCGTGCTACATTAATGGAAAACAATTGAGAACTGGAAACAAATTGGTGTGAATCAACGAACGGCCATTGTCGTCTTTTTAAAATTATTGCTAAATAAATAAATTCTGCTTCTGCCTCAGCTTCTGCGTCTGCTGCAAATGATGCCAGGATGGATAAATCCCTCGCATCTGATTGGTTAGGGCAAAACAATTT
This sequence comes from Sparus aurata, assembly GCF_900880675.1. Classification (NCBI taxonomy): domain Eukaryota; kingdom Metazoa; phylum Chordata; class Actinopteri; order Spariformes; family Sparidae; genus Sparus; species Sparus aurata. The sequence goes on along the minus strand of NC_044188.1, from coordinate 11,726,378 downwards.
GACCTCACAAGAAATCAGCTAACGTGAACTCATGTCAGACTGAATAGATTAAACATAATGGTGATTGAGTCTGATTGTAATACAAGGTCTATGATCAATAATAACTGTAAGTGATAAGCCAACATCAGCGTTCTAGTAGTCAATGCACGGAGTCTAAAATGAGCAGCTGAATAATGTTGCACAGGGGGAACAGCTGTCTCATCTTTTTTTTCCCCCCGTCTCCCTCTCTTTTCATGCTTCTGTCACACTGTTACAGAAATACATTCACACTCACGCATACAGTCTTTGTGACACAAACACATTACCTCTGCAACCAATTTTTTTATTTTTCTCCCCTCACCTCATATCTCACTACATGTTGCCTAAGGACACGCACGGCACGCCTCGCTGCTCGTTCTATCCTGCCACCTCTCTGGGATCCTGCATCTCATATTACCTGGATCTCACGGGGGGCCCATTCCACTCCACACCAAATCTAATAATACTCGCTAATGCCTCCATCACACTCCCATAATGAGCTCCCCCTGTGCATTTGGGACTCGATCACAGACAGAATCCACACACAACCAGCAGGATAAATCACTGTGATGGACTTCATCAGAAATGCATGAACAGAAAAACAGAGAGATTTGCGGTATTATAAGCAACTGCACAAGCTGTTCAGGTGGTGGCAACACTGCTGTCTGCCAGAGATAAATTGACGAAATTTCCTATCTGATCTAAGCCCAGAGAATGACATATTTCATGGTTGGAATTACAGTTTAGCCCCGTTATGTAGAGATAGAATCTTTGAAATCCACTGAATCAACTCAAAACTGTCAGGGACGGAGAAGAGGAGGCTCTCTTTGGACACTTTATTTCGATAGTTTATCAAATTGAAGGAAAATACACACTCCAAGGCAGTTAAAAATAATATGTTTTAAGATTAAATAGACTTCCTCTGATCAGTACACAAGGCCCATTTTGATTAATGAGAAAACTGATCCAGTTTTAAGCATCAATAAAGGATTTGCATTACTATTTTATTCGGCTGAGGGGGTCACAAAGTGGGCATCCCCACAAACACACAAACATAGACCTAAATCTGTTTGGACTATGCATTATACGCTAATTTTAAAATAAAACTATTAAAATCTCTGACAATTGTGATAATCTGAGTGTTGAGAAAACTATTCTACTGCTTAAAACTGTTTAAAAATGCAGCAATGACATAAATCCATAAACATCAGAAATAATTGATAAACACTGACACGTTGCTGATAATACTTGCCTACTCTTACTTAAAGCAGCATTATGGGGAAATTGACATTTCTTCTGTGATTTGGCACCCCCTTGTCAGATACAACTACAAACAAAACCCACTGTATGTTATGAGACAGACAAAGTCACCATTCACCCTATTATAAGACACTGTACCATCAAAATGATTTAGGAGCAGTTATCTTAATGTAAAAAAGTAAAAAATAAATAAATATATATCGCATATATATATATATATATATATATATATATATATATATATACATTGCTTTCAGTAAGGTTTTGAACAGAGGAATTTAACTCGTAGTGGAGTTATTCTACAGTGTGGTATTAATAATTTAAATAATAAAAAGGATCTAAAAAGTTCTTCCACCATTACCTTAAAACTAGATTATGAAAGAGGGTCACTCTTAAAATGATCAAAACCCAAGTGAGCTGCAGGGAGTTTTTAGGGCCCCTGTGAATAATACAGACTTCCTATAATTTCCTTGGTTACTCTGACAGTAATGTCTAAGAGCAGGGAAAAGATACTGCTGCTGTGGTGGGTGCTGTCTTTTAGCACCCTTTAGGCTCCGTCTGACCTCTTTCAGAAGCAGCATTTTGTCACCTACCCACCCGAACACACCACCTGACACCCTCCACAAAGCCTTTATTGTCGTTTTTGCCTAAAATTCACAGCCCTGTTTTGCATTGCTGCCTAAGAAGAAAGTGAGAAATCAACACATCACTGTGTCACTACACACCCTGAAACCGCATTACTAAAAGCAGTATGTGGATTTCTGACATTTCTTAATGTGACTTCTGTTTAAAAAATTGAAGCATCTCTCTCCTTTCATAACTTCCTCTTCCTCTATAAGTGTTTCTCTCGTGCACGAACATATGAAATATTTCTTGCACATTTATTTGAATTGCCCAAATTCTCATTAAAAAACAAAAGCTGCATCACTAAAGTGACGTCAGTGATCTAGAATAGTTATACAGAAGGAATTAAATATGTTCAAATGAACCAAAACCTTTTTTTATATAAGGCCTTGATATATTTATTTCAATGTTTTGGGGTCAAGAATTTCTCTTCACTGATATGGTGATGCCTCAAAAAAGCAATTTATTGATTATGTAAAATGTCTGTGTCTCTTTAGATGTATCTTTTCCATTAATAATTTCCCATAATATTACTTTATCTCAAGATTTTAGGGTCTAAAGTATTTAATTTAGCAGTAAATAAAATGAAGACACACCTGAAACATTTGTTTGACCTTCCTGCGCGGCAGGTTGACATTCAGCTTGTGGAGAAGTTGGTAGATCTCTTCGATGTTCAGGAGTCCGTCTCCGTTCTTATCAGCCTCCTCGAACGTCTGCTTCAGCCACGTCACAAACACGTTAAGGAATACTAGGTGGGTATCACGCGTTTAGATGTACATCAAATCCTTCTGCTTATAGAATTGTTTTTAGTGTGCACAAACACCCCTGACTCTCTATCCAGAGAACAAACAAACCAATATAACAGAAAATTTGTCAATAAAAACTTGTGTTCGTGTGTGCGTGAAGCTGTTTATTCAAAGGATATTGGTCGTGTGTTCGCTGCCGCTTGGCCAGCGAGTCCTCGTCACTGATCCCGGCCATCAGGTAGCGGAGGCCAGTTATCCAGGTTCTGGCCTCTTCTGCATTTGATGTGACCAGGTCGAGGGACTCCATGTGGTTTCCATGGTACACTGTGAAGCAGCAGGCCGGGTCGAAGCTGCTGTCCGCATGACGATGGAAGATGTCCGATTGACCGCCCTCTGTCACTTTGTACAGCGAGTCAATGGTGACTGATGGAGAGAGGAGGTGGGGTGGAAAAGGACGGACCAGATTGATTAATGGTGGACATGCACTCATTAATGATATCTGTCTCTAGTTAACATTTAATTACAACTTCTGCGATAATCACTGCTGGTGATATTCTATGTTTTGTTTTTTTCAAAAGACTAAAATCAACAATTAATTTATCCTACAAATCACTATTGCCTGTGTAGCTGAAGGGTGACACTCCTGGTCCAGTTCTTATTCAAAACACATCCATTGAGGTTCTACACACACCATCTCAATAAATTACATCCAACAAATTATAACAACATTATAATAAGCCAGTTGTTCTGCTGCTGTATCACCAGACTACAGAGCAACTTCTTTCCTCAGACTGTGAGACTCTTCAATTCATTCATCCTCTGCACTGAGCATATAAAACAGCTTTAATTTCATGACCTAATATTTTGCAAGGAACCTGACCACAGAGTCAGACATTAAGATTAAGTATCACAACCATACAGAAATAGACATCTTCTCGCTGGTGGGCTTGTTTGCCCGTGTAGGTCATATAGCGGCATCAGTGTTGAATTGAAACTGTAACTTTTAGCCTGACATCTTGGGGCTGAGAGGCGCGTGGAGAGTAGGAAAGTGTTTCACAGACGGACGTGAACATTGTTGGTTTTCAGTCTTTTCCTACGATTCGCTGAAAAAAGCAAAAAGCAAAAGTCTTTTTCCTTTCATGCTGCAACCAAGTGCTTCACAATTGTAAAAAAAAAACACAGCGTAATGATGGGATGAAGAAGGCAGAAAAATGAGTCACTGTAAAATGTATAGCTTTTTGAAAAGAAATAATCAAGACCAAAATTGTATGAGCTCCTCGCATTCTCTGCTTTCCTCTACCGCTTGTAAAAAAAAAAATACAGAGAGAGGATCCTGAAGGCTTTAGAGTGTATCACAGTTTAATGAGATTGGAGTAAACTCAGCTATCTTTGATTCTTTGTTGGGCGATAGAAACAGCCTGGAGGGAACTACGTCCTGTCCTATATACAGTATTTACACATGTGCTCCATCTGTCTCCTCACCTCGCTCGTTTTTATCCGTTAACGCCTGTTAAAGGTGACTCGTTCAATCACGGCAATCTATTAATGACTCTCATGAATGCACTAATGTGTTTCCTCAGATCAACCAACATTTGTGTTTAATTAATTGATTAAAGAATTACAGATATGAAGATTTTATTCAATTAACTCTTAACCATCTCAGAATACTCTGCCATAATCCATCTCCAAAAATGATCCGTGTCCATTTCCCCATTACACTCAGCCCTCTCATCCCATTACATAATCTCATCTCTGAAATTCTGCTCCGACTGAAAGTAACAATACGGCCGCCTTGTTCTGATCCTCCTCAGACAGAAAACACACACACACACAGATTCAAAGAAAGAACTGGGCAGCTGTTGGGTGTTTTTCTTAATCGTGTCAATGGAGAGGACCTAAGAGGCTTATCTGATGCATACACACACACACACATACACAGTCTTTTATACACATGTACTGTAAGGACAGTCCCAGAGACAAATGAATGCTTCAGTGGGCTGATGCAAAAAACCAGTGGAGTAAAGAAGTGACAATGATGCTTTGAGGGGGCCATGAATGATAATCCCCTCAGAGCCACAGCAGTGTGGCTGACTCAGATTTTGGAAATCCAGCCGACATTCGAGGAAAAAAAAAGGCGAGTGGAGGAGGTGCAGACGATCTGCAGAGCACTTTTTAACATGATGCATGAACCAAAAACGTATTATTGTTATTATGTAAGTGAAAGAGAATAATTCCAGTACATTGTTCATTAACTTGGGTCGCATTTTTGCAGCTTTGGCCATAATTTTTAGTGGTTATGATAACGCTGCGCTCAAGAGAGACAGTCCATCAGTCAGGTGTACATAATGCAGGATTTTGACTCCAGAGACCAGGATTCACCCCAAACAGTCCTGTTTGCAGTTTGGTTTTGCTCAGGGTACGCACAGGGTCGTAAACACCAAGGACTAAAACTATAACCATAACTTTAAATATAACACTGTGAGCATCCACACTGATGAACGACAACGTTGTGTGGCTAACAGTGGCTAAGGAAAAGGGACATTGATGATTTCCTGCTGATTATTGTATAGAGAAGCAAAAATAACCACAGAAGGATATGGTTTTATGAGGATTTGGGAGAATCCAACAATCTGTTACAAGGGGTGTCGTCTTTTGAAGACAAATTGCATACATACTTGTCAAGATCAGGTATCCTGCCAATTGTTACAAAGGACATCAAAACAAACTGTTTAGAAAACTGTATGAAATAAAATAATAATATGAGACTGAGCTATTAGAGTAGACCATCTCAACAGTGGCTGTAAAATGCCATCAATTAGCTGACATAAAAGAGGCTGACTACAGTTAGAAACCAGTATCATAATCACTCCTGCAACATTATTTTGGAGAAAAAAAAAGTCCCTGATATCAAGCTGATTAAAGGCCCTGTACATTCATTCATACTTTATAGTTATTGTTATAGTTGTTGGTGTGGATGGCCCTTTAGATCTGTAAAGTGTGATACATGCTCACAATGGTCTGCTTCGTTCATAAGTTTTTTCTTTCATATACGTCCATCTGAGCACGGGTTTTGATGCTGATTGCTCCTGTGTTTTCTCAGCAAGTAGGAGAATTTTGAAGAGATACTGTAATCATATTTTCAAAAAAGTTCTAAATGAAAGCAGCAAACAGCGAGATATCTGGATTTTTTTAGGTCAAACTCCAAAAACACTGGAGCTACAATTTCCCGTGGCGCAGCCTGTAACGATTTTAGTTAAACCCATGTCTTTCAACTCCCCAAGACTGTAACTGTTCCAAATTTGGAGTCTTTAATCCAGAGCCACAAACAACACACTGAGCAACTGATTTTAGAGGTTGAGTGACACTCTTCATGATGAGTAAACTGATCCTCGTGTATGAAATCAGTGGAGAGCCTCCTCAAAAGAATCTGTGCAAAGCAAAATGATTTAATGATGTACGATTGTAATAAAGAAGTGTAGTCAGTGTAGTTTTAACTAGTAGCAGCACATGAGAGATCGCAGGACAGTGAGACGGGGACACAAAGAGAGTGTGTGTTCATGAATGTGTGTGTGTGTGTGTGTGTGTGTGTGTGTGTGTGCGTGCGCATGCATGTGTGTGTGTGTGTGTGTGTGTGCGTGAGTGTGTGTGTGTGTGTGTGTGTGCGCATGCGTGTGTGTGTGTGTGTGTGTGTGTGTTCATGCATACTCACTCTTAGCCTTCTCGCTCTTGCGTGAGGGCTTCCAGCGGATGCAGGAGCGATGCTCATCCAGGTAGAAGAGTCTCACCAGCCCTTTGGATCCGGCCTTCACCTTCACCATCTGTGTACCGGACTGCATCACACTCATGCATCGCTCCACTGCAGAAGAGAAAACACGCACAAACACAAACACAAACACAGACACAGACCGTGGGGTCAGTGGAGCACTATATTAAGACACAAAGGGAACAGGTGCCTGGCCTGAGAACAGGAGCAAGGCAAAGTGTCACACTGTCGCACAATTAGTGGCGCAGTCAGCAGTTGATGTGGGTCAGAGTCCAAACTGCGACAGAGATGCTTCTGTGTGAACGCACAGGGCTGCTTTTCTGTTACCCACTGACCTGCTGCCGAAAGGGAAGAAGGAGAGAGATCTTATAAAGGGAGACGGAGCTAATGAGTGTCTCTCTGTTCTAAATTTCTCAGAGGGCCCTGCAGGCTGTCCCAGAAGAAATCTCCACCTCATGCGGAGGCAGGTGGAAGCTACGACCGGTCTGTATTAAAGGCTGGAGAAACGTTATAAGAGTGTTTGAAGGTTTAAAATATTCTCCCTTTAAACATGCTGGATCTCATGGGTGGTAGCAAGGTGTTGCTACCAGTTCCTGCTGCATCATGGGTGTTTTTCAAAGAGACATACTGTGATTATTCATTTTATTCCGTTCCTTCAGTGTTTTATATAGGTTGCTGTGCATGTAAAAGATCTTGAGAGTTAAAAAGATTACAGTCCGCACCAACAGAAGCTTGTCTCTCCCACAGAAAACACCGCTCCTGAAACGCCTCGTCAGTGGTCCCACCTTTTATTCTGTGACATCAAAATATGTCCACCATGCATAATTTTTGCCCAGCAGCTAGTTAGGGTAGAGCACGGAAGAACTGATTTAGCACAGCTGCTCTGTTGCTGTTAGCGGTGCTGGCTCGGGCGTATGTGAGCTGACCAATCCGAGCAGACTAGGTATTCAGGAGGAACTGATGTGTTTTTTTTAAGCACTAAAGCATGTAAACTCATTTTAGTAGTAACCCAAAATAAATGTTAGACCTGGAATATGGTATACAGTATGTACAGTGCATGTGTTATAAAGCTCACTTTCTGGTAGTCGTCTATAAGCGTTGGTTCAGTTAAAGACCCTCCTCCATTATTCTCCCTCCTTCCCCCATATGTCTGTTTGTTTCTGAAGTGGAGCACAGAGGGACTGAAACGATGAAGTGACTTTGTGTTTGATTGCCTGGCACTGTCCAGCTTTCGAGGAAGGATGAAAGACAAAACTTCAAACTTTTCACGTTCTCTGACAGCTGGTGGCAGGGATACAGACACTGATGACAGCAGAGAGACGAGCGAGATTTCCAGCCTCATTAGCGGAGTGTGTGCATGCGTTCCCTTGTGTTGTTGAGTGCATGTGTTTGGCCATGCATCATGTATACATACACACTTAAAGCCGATCATTTGTCTTTGCCGTATATAAAGAGCTTAACAACTAAAGAATGTATCAAATCACAACAGATCATGTGAAGAAATGTCAATATTTAAACAGTAGATTTCACTCTATATAACTTTGGCTTTATACTATATTGAGTATTGTTAACATCAAGATCAAGGAGACAAGTTACAATTTGTAGTCGTAGAAAAGCAAGAGGATCATGGACACGCGCTGCTGCCTTTAGTATTCACATAATATTTCTGTGATCATTTGATTTAATCTGTGCTGCTGAAGACACAACCCTTAACCAAGCCACATCTGAAACAAAATATGTTAGATGAGGTTAAGTCTGATAAAAGTCAATCTTATCTATAATTTCTCTAATAAAATGTGTCACAGATGTGCCTGGATGTGCCTGTGCCATCTAAAACTAAAGCAGGCACGCTCAACATAATCATAAGAAAGTTAGCAGCAAATAAAAAAAAAATCTAAGTGTTATGATTCCTTGCACCATTGAAATTAATTGGAATAAAACAACTAATGGAGAGACCTTGCATAGTTTATATTGACAGCTCAAATCCCCCTGGCACATGTGCTGCCTTTTGCCATTAAACTGGCTGTCAGTGACAGATCATAACGGTGAAGATGTCAAAACAAAACTCCCTGGACAGCTGGTTCAAGAGCCCATGCATCAGGACAGAGGAAAAGAGCACGGCAATCAGGAAAGAGCCATCAGAAGGAAAACTTGATGCTTCTGCACCCTCCAGCACTTCTAAACCAAAGCCGAGCACTCCAGCTGTTGCTCCAGCCACGGCCCTGGGACATGATACCACTGTAACCATAAACGGATCCATCAGTGACGTGAGGATGTTTAATGATTAGACCGTGGCAGTCGCCACAGCCCAAGGTTTGAACTTGATGGAACAGCTGCGCTATCACGCTATTGGGGATTTTACTGCAGCTCTGAATGAAGAAATAAAGAACAATGAACAAATCCAGTAACATGCTCTCAATGCACTGTATATAACTGTTAGCAGGCAAATAGCCCAAATAATGTTCTGATAGAGACTGTTAGATTTAATATACATTTCACATTTTATTTGTATGCCACAGGCCCAACTAAATTAATATCTCTGGCTACATTTTTGCTACAGTAACTTGTGCTCAAAGTGCTCAAAGGACTTGAATAGCGCTGTCAGCTTTACAGCCTCCATTCTGCTAAGAGTTCAGGGACTTTGTTAAGGACTCTTCAGTTGCTGAGATGATTGTTGAGTCCTCCAGCGAGAAAGGACAGACTCTCCTCTAATGAGACAATCTCCAAGAGGCACATTCACCCTGAAATTCTCTCTGGTGCTGAAGAATAATCATCTGCGCTGGAAGATGAAAAAAAATACCCTGCACACTGCTGCTTTGTTCGCGAGTCTTCTTTGTATCCTGACTGTGAGCGTGTCAACCCTCCTCTTTAGGTAAAGGTGGGAGAAAGTGCACGCCAGCTGTATAAATAGACAATCTGTGATGAGATGTCATCATTTATTGAAACTTTTGAGGACAGGATTGGGGAGAAATTACGCATTTCCCACAGGACTGTAATATCATCGTTATATTAAATGGGTACTTCAGCGAATTACATAAACCAGGAGACTATGATAGAGAGAAAAAAATAGGAAAATCAGAGCAGCAGAGCCGAGAAATATATGGAGTGCCAAAACAGCTGGATCCAACACTTCCCATGAATGTTCTTTTAATGCCCACATCCTTCAAAAGGTCCTGTATGTAACGCAAATCGTCCATTATAGATACCAAGTCTAAGCAGAAAAGAACAAAAGAGGGCATTATATAACTGTTTTCACAGGGTGAGTAGCACTTTCCATGAAAAATAAAGTGATCTCGACATGTAAAATCAACGGATTGCCCCCTTTAAAGCACATTATTAAATACATACAGCACACATACAGCATATGCAAAGACAGTTTAAAGATTCAGGACACCGCACTGATCTGTTACATAACACCAGGCTACACCACTGCGTGCAGCTGAGGGAGGTTTAAGATATCTGTTGACAGCTCGATGAGTGCGCTCCCAAAATACCAAAAAGGGAGGTGAGCACAAGGAATTACACACATCTTCGACCTTTAGGAAATCCTCCACAACACACAGTTTGAGACAAGGACTTAAAAGAAACTGCAGACAGCATAGTTTGTATGTGAAGCGGTTTGTCGACAACAAGCCTTTCAACCCAACATTAACCGGCACCATAATGTACCATAACTCCTATTTTAAAGGCCCGGTGTGGAGGATTAAGGGGGATTTAGGGGAATCTATTGGCATAAAAGGAATACAATATTCATAATTCTGTTTTCATTAATGTAAAATCACCTGAAGCTATGAATTGTTGTCATGAGGCTCTGAGGCTCGTTCCACATTTTATGCATTTTTAGCGGCCACCGTTAGAAAGGGTTAGGCGGGGATATTTAATTTGTTGCAATCCATAATTCATCACTATAAATGCCACTAAATCCTACACAATGCTCCTCAAACCAATATCTCATTAATATCATTTAATTCTGAAAAAGAACTCTGCAGAAAATACAACACAGTTTACAGCAGATCCTTAAAATAATCAGGAGTAAACCAAAATTAACTATCAACAGTGCATGGTTTATTCATGGTTCAGATGTTGGGTGATTTTATCCTACAACTCACTAGAGAGTATAACTCCGCCAAGTACCAACACTCTACAGCCTAAACTCACCAGGTCTACAAATGAATGAAAATGTTGAAAAATGATAATGCACTCGTAATCTTAAAGAAAGTGAGAAAAAATCCTGGATCTGTCCCTTCATCCGGATCTGCACGAAAAGTTAATGGAGTCTATAATGGGCCAAGAGACATCTTTTATCCAAGTTTTGCAGAAACAATCCAACCAACAAACACAGGTGAATTTTTATTTGATACCTATTCAGGGGGCTATGATGTAATTATAAACAATTATCAATGCATTTTGATGCATCAAAATCTTTGATATGTATTTGTAATTTATTGCTTTTCACTGTGGACTACTTGCTTCTTTAGAAATATAACGATTTTGTAATGATCCATAATCAAAATAAAGTTTACTTCTGTTACATTTCAACATCCAACTAGTTCAGTCTTAAGGAACATACGGTTCGGTTCTGGAAATTGTTAAAGGCCATCATGAAGTGCAGAACTGGGTTTAAAATTACCATTTATTGACTTTCTGCCTCGAGACCTGTAAATGCTGTAATCAGATTTGTTATTTTCTGCATGAAATCAAACCATGTTAGAGGAAAAACATGGAAAATCTGGTGATGGAACCTAATGACTCAAAGTCTTCAGGGCTTAAAATCACAATCTGTCACAGTTTTGGAAAAAATTAGAAAAGACTAAATGTTCTTACGTCGTAGGACACACAGAAGCACACACACACGTGCAAAAAAATGACAAAGGTGATTATCTTCAAAGACAACTAAAGTCAAACCTCTCGAACACATAATAAAGCGCTCTTTACAGCACACACTCAGCAGAGTGCTTGTTAACAGGCTCTCTGTCCTGAGGACAGGCTTTGCAATGACACAAATTTCACTCTCAATATTCAATGTGTTCTTTGACTCAAAGATACTCACCCCAGGGATAGAATTATACGAAAAATACACACATGTACACAAATATAAGCACGTGACCTGAGCCCTGTGTATTTCCAAGGTGCCTGACAAGTCATGAATGCACCAACAGTCACGCAACCCACCATGCTGATAACACAGGGGATCAACATGGACAGAGAAACATGCGGCCATGTAAATGAAACAGTAAAGTGTGGCTTCTGCAGGATCCTCATGCTTACATACCTCACCACAACAAGTGTCCATCCTGAGATGGATCAGCTAACGGTCAAAAGTCTGTCGCAGTACCGTGATGGATGGATGAATGAATGGATCTGGTAAGATTAGGATTAATGGGTCGTAAAGGTCAGCTTTTAAAGTATACCATGGCCTTTATGTTGAGTAGATGAGATTACTGATGAGAACATCTAAGTGAACATCTGACATGAATAGTGGGACATAAAGCCTCCGTGGAAAAAAAAAACAGAGCAGCTTTACTTTGCTTTGTTGTTTGTTTAGGTTACTATCTCTGATATAATGTTAGTTAACTTTTCTGCAAACCACAGTAACGTCCAAGGTTGACATGTGTAACAAAACTGGACACATTCATATCATATGCTCAGTACTCCCACAACTCTGCTGCTGGCTTCGCTGCTACATGGAGTAGACGCCTGCAGCAGCGTGTAATTGCGGCGTCCGTTGTCGGACTGTTTTGGATTTTAATAAAGCCAAACAACAGTGTGAAACCAATGGATTCGCTGTATGCCTGACCACAGTGTAACACTGGGAACGCCAACTACCACAGCCTACATGAGAGTGAACCAAAAATCTAAATAGTTTAGCAAGGGCAATAAACCAAAACAAAGTGCTAAAAGAGGCTAAAAGGGATTTTAAATCTGCTCATCACTACGAGAGACCACTTTCACATTAATCTGATTGATTGTTGATGTAAAAATGTGACAACAGTCTGTTGTCTAACAATCATGGAAGTTTTCACTGAAAAAATACTAAATTGAAACATTATTTACAAATGACTCTATTCAGCTAGCAATCCATTTCACGCGGAAAATAACTGATCCTTAATCATATTGCAGAGAACTAATCCAAACTCATATCTGCTCATTATTCATGTGAAAGTGCTGTGAAAACTCTTCAGAGCTGCAGAAAATAATGCGGCACTGAAGACATGGTGAGACCAAGGAAAAAGAAAAAAAAAGGAAAATGGGTTGTGTTTCAATATCTATCTCACACAGCCACTTCTGAATTCGATTGGAATTCAATGGTGGTCACTGTCAAATGTGGCTTCACTGTCGTGTTGATCATATCCACAGTCTCTGCTCTGGTGAGCAGGTCTTCGATCTTACACGTCTCAGGCTGCAAAATCCATGAGTCAGACGAGACAAGCATCCGGCATCCCTCCCCCTGCGCTTAGATATGTAGCAAGATAAATAAGGCCCAGAGTGAATAAACGCTGTTCGCCGCCACCAGAGAGTACATGCCCATTCCCCCACAATTCCCTTGGAGTATAAATATGTGAAAGTGTTCTTGCAAGAGGCGGACAGATATATTTCACAAGAAAGAGCTAAAACAGATTTTTTTTTTTTTTCATCCAGCACAGCGTCAACATGAGACAGCTCTCCATAAAAAGAGGACGGACACAAACAGGTATCAATGCATCTGTTTGTGTGTTTCTTTGTGACCTAAGGCAACTTAAAGATGACATATTCTGCTCATTTTCAAGTTCATAATTTTATTTTGGGTAAGTACAAAAACAGGTTGACATGCTTCGTGCCTCGTGCAGCAGCTCTGTATTCCCCCTCTGTCTGAAAATGCACTTTTTTAGCTTCTGTCTGTTTAAGCCCCCCCCCCCCTCCTGAATACCCAGTCTTCTCTGATTGGTCAACTCACACACACCAGAGCCAGCAACAACAACAGAGCAGCGTGTTTAATGAAGTCTAATGTACCAAACTAGCTGCTAGGCAGAAATTATGCAAATATGTGACATGGTGACATAGTGTGATGTCACAAAGTCACAGAATACAAGGCAGGACTGTTGACAATGTGTTTCGGGAGCAGTGTATTCTGTGGGAGAGAGGAGCTTCTGTTGGTAAGGACTTTGGCCTTTTTAACTTTCAAGAAATTTTACATGCACAAGAACCTATGAAAGAAAAAGGAATGAAAATTCATAATCGGTCTCCATTGAAAGTGCCACTTTCAGGCGCTTTCCCTTTTTTCTTACTTTCTCTCGTTATCTCCCTGTTGCTACTTGACATTTCTGCAGCCGTTCTCCAGTCACTTTGCTCTCCATCAGCATGATAAGGACCATTGAGAGTAGAATCTCAGACGTATTCAGTGTGGAGGCGAGGACGTAGCAGGGTTAATATCCGCCTGGGAGAGGGCAGCTGCCTCGTAATCAAAGATGAGAACTAACCCAAGTGGCTCTCGAAAGACCAGAGATGATCAGCGCCCTTCTCATCATCAATCCCATCGCTTCTTCGTTTTCTCGCTGATGCATTAATACTCAAAAACGTCTGAGCGAGTTTAAAGTCACAGTTTTGGTTTGAACTTCAAACTCCAGTATCTATCTTGACAGATGTCTCAGAGGAAATTAATTTGATGTCTTTTTAACCTCAGCTGACGTTTACGCACAGTCTGGGACTTCAGATTCGGTGCTTTTCCAGCTCTCTCTTTGCAATCTCATAGAAAAGGATTCAAAAAGACAGTTTCACATAAGAACTCTAGAAAAAGGATGAAAGTGTAAAGAAAAATGTAAAGCATCCTCTTTCTCTACCCGACCTCGCCCTTTGAATCTCGTTTGTTTTAAGCAAAATAGAGTCGGTGTCTGCCTTCACTGGTGTGTTTGTATTTGCATGCATGTGTGTGCATGCGTGCATGCGTGCGTGCGTGCGTGCGTGCGTGTGCACGTTTAAAAACTCATCATGGCTGTCGGCGCAGAGCAGACAAGATGAGATCAAAGCTTTGTCTTGCCACAGAGGCCCAGGCAATTCAAACATATTTTAATGGGGTAGGTGATAGAAGACGCCTGATGAACAAAGCTCGTCTTCGCTCTGATCCATACAATAGAGGTCAGGCCGACAGAATCAACAGCAGCTTTCACTCACCATTTTCCAATCTTATCTGTCATTTTTTTTTTTTTTTATCTCGACATGATGTGAGGTTCCTCTCAGCCATTCCCTGGCCCGCAGCCTCAATTCTATGAGTTAATAATCGGTTAGGGCTGATGTTTCAATTCTTGAAGAGCTGTGGACGAGAATCTATATTAAGATTGGGATTGACTGGAATTGACCATGATCCAAAGATTTATCATAATATATTCATAACGACATAAATTCATATTCAGCAGCATCTGCCTGATCCTTCATGCACTATTCATGTGACATAAGGCTCCACCGGCCCAACTATCAAAGCCACATCAACTGTTAATGAGACACAACAAGTGCACCGCAATCAAACTGGAATAAAAGAGTAATTTTTCTCTTACTGCTCTGATACCGTCTGTCAGCTCTCTTGACCTGAAGGTTTGTTTCGGTGCCGAGGTTTAATCAAGATGTGATTTGGTTTTGGTCTGCTGACTGTCCACGGGACAAACTGAATGAAATTTGCTTATAATTGTTGCTTAAACGCACAGAGACGAACACACAAACGACACAAGCCATCTCTTGCGTGTAATGAGGAGCAGCTCATTAAGACAAGAATCAAAACGATGGTAGCAGAAAGTGAGCGTTTCGATCGTCCTGTGGGATATTCTGATCCATAAACATGAGCTCCTGCTCTTTTCCTGGGATATAAATAGCAGCAGGCTGCAATATGTTCAATATGCAATATGTCTGTACACACAAACACACTTTAGTCGGTAGAAGACAACCTGCACAGATTTTAGAGGTTTTCTAAACAAGCTATGTCGACTCAAGTGTTGTGAGGTGGAACATATAGTGGACAAAAAGACTCTTGATTTCATTTGTTGGTTTTAAAGGTGCACTATGTAGTTTTGGGGGAGACATTTTCATCAGAAGACAAATATCCTTGCTGACTTTATCTAAAAAAATAAATAATTAAACAAACTGACCTTAAAAGACAACACGACTTCATACTGTTGTTACAAGCTGTTTGTTCAGTGATGGAAAGAAATAATAGTTCTGAGTTTGAATTTCTTCTAAACCTACATAGAGCCCCTTTAATTGGTTCCCTTGTGTCCAGATTCACACACACAGTCATGAACTTACCGGTCTGTGTTAGCCGGCACTTCTGCGGCACAGCCATGGTGCCACTAACATGGTAGACGTTACGTGCCAGGAGCATCGCCACAGTCAGCACGGCCGATTTCTCAGCAGGAGCGTAAATGAAGTTGGATTGAACTTTATGAGCAGTGGGACCAAAAAGAGAAGAACAGATTGCCTCCATTCTCTCTGAAAAATAAAAAAAAAATAAAAAATCCGGAGCCAGTGGGAGCCCTCCTTGGCTCCACCTGTAGCTGAAAACTCTTGCTTTCTCTCAGATCAGACTTGACAGACACTCCAGATGAGCATCAGGCAGAGAGCATCCACACTCCAAACAATAAGCAAGCACCCCAAAACTCCCGCTGCTCGTCCTCCTCTTGAGCTGTCCTCTGATCTGCGGCAGCACCTTCAGCTGCCTGTCTTCTCTCTGACAACACACACACACACACCAAACACACACATGTTCCCACCTGTCTCCCGCTCTCCCGCTCGCCCGCTCTCCGGTCTGTCTCTCTCTGATGCTCGCAGGTCTATCAAAACAAGTCCAGTAAACACGCCAAGCTGATTGAGATTTAGCTTTTACCACCTCTTGCATTGTTATGAAGAGGAGGGGAGGAGGAGAGCGCATGCAGCAGATGTGTGTGTCTCTGCATATCAGCTGAGGTTCATTAGGGGTCAACCAGCAGGATACGCGGATAAGAACGATGACATAACATTCACGATAATTCAAATCTAAAAGTAAGGTTTTAATGGGTTGACATGCAGGATGAGTGTGTCGGGGGGGGGGGGATCGCTGCAGGAAGACAGCACATCTGTCCATCTTGTATTCGACCCTCTTCTATTTCAGGAAGAAACCGCTCTGTAGCTACAACACAACACCTAATAACAAAGGAGATTATGATGTTTTTCACATTGATGGGAAACCAGTGGGGAAACCAGTGGGGCACCGTTTTCCTGACGTAGGGCAAAAAAAGGCGAGCAGAATCTCCAGGAGCCAACACAAACGGACGTAACCGGGGAGGTGTAGCAGTTTTTGGTGATCATGGGCACAAACCAGGCACGGATGGGCTGAATACACGTGTTAGCGGAGGTGCAGGGTTCATGCAGCTTCATGAGAGTGAAATTCAAGCACTTGTCAAGCACCCTCATGGCAGCTAAACCAAAAATGTCCACACTGTCAAAGCCTTTCTCGTCACATCGAAACCATTATTATAAATGCAATTCCCTTAAACCCACAGCAATCTTTGTCTAATGTCAATTTAATATTTTACCAGCTGTGCATGTTAACTTTGATTGTATGCTTTCATACTAATTGGTTAATGCTCGTTTATTTCAACGCCAGGAGACAACAAACAAATACGATGCGAGGATTGTTTTATTTCATGAGCAACTGTATAGATTGAACACCAGATTATGTTCCAAATCAGGCAATTTTTTGAGAAGCACAATCAAATTCAGGCAGATTCCAAAGCCTGAAATCCTAACAAGAGAAAATTAAGCATTTTCCAAACGTTCAAGACTCAGAATCATACAGAATCAACAGGTGGAGTCAAGGCGAGTTTCAGTAAACACCAATCTAATGAGCTCCTCCGGTCTCCTTTTGAAAGCAGCAATGGGTGAAACAGGAATCTGAGAGAGAGAAAGAGTTACTAAATGTAATTTAAAAAAACAAACAAAAAAACACTCCAAATGTAAATATACGTGGACCCAAATATGCTGTCAGTGGTAGAATAAACAGGCAGCTGATGTTTGTTGGAGTAGCAGCTGCTCGAATATTGATGACAGCAAAACTTACAGCAGCTTTAAACTCTGCGGTTCTTCTCCTCCTATTGCATATTTGAAAACACTCATTTGCCTTGAACAAACCAAGCGAAATTTCCATATTCATTAAATGGAAAAGAATTAAAATGAAACAGCCCTTGTACCTTTTAAATAAACAAAAGCAAAACAGGGTGTTTAGAGAAACAATTATCATTAAATCTGCTGTCTTTAAATAATTAATCAAGGACTCCACGCTGCACCAGCTCTGCACCTCTGCAAACTAAAAACACAAACACTGCCTCACATGGACATCTGTCTACAGGTGGTCTGAGTGGTTGGGAACACTCTTGCCTCTGTGTTGATTGCATTCGCAAAATCTGACACTTAAACGTCAGCTCCTGAAAATCATTTGTCCCACAGAACACTGAGCAAGCATTTTCTGCACAACATGATTGATGTAAATTTGTTAGACCTTTACGTAATAGGAAAGCTAGCTTTTCCGACTCCTGGTGTGAGACATTCCCTATTAGTACTTGAACACACCATTAAGCTGAATGACAAATCAGTGTCTGAAGAGTCGGACTTCACTTTGATGGAAATGGATCTAAAAAGGGATGAAAGTCTCGTGCCATCGATGATTTTCACTCCGTAGTGAATCAAAGTGAGAGGTTACGAGGGTCAGTGGAAAAACCTGTGGTATGATTTGGGAAATGTTCATGAGTGATGAAGCCATCAAGAGGGCTGTCAGTAAAGAGTCACGAGGACTTTAGAGCCGCAATGATTAGTCAAATGGAAAAATAACTGCCAATCATTTTTAATTCATTCATTGTTTTAGTCATTTTTCAAGCAAATCTGTTTTAACACAATCACCAGACTAAATGTTAGTCATGTTCAGCATAAACTTAAAGTTTCTTAATGTTGCAGCTTTGCGTTTGTTTAGGCTCAATTCTCATATTTCTCTCTTCTCACGACCCTGTGCTTATCCTCTGGTTAGGTTTAGGCACAGTAACCACTGGGTTAGGGTCAGGAAATCATGTCGGCTTTGCTCAAAATACCTATTCTGGTCGGCACAAACATGGCTGGAGACGGCCCGACATCCCGTAAAAAAAATTCTCCTACAAATATCCAGTAGTTTCTCACTTACAAATGCCATGGCATGTTTTGTACAAATGTCAATATGGGAGATGGCTTTTGGCAAAGACAAATCTGTGGTTTTCAGAACCATAAACTGCTAACATTACATCCTGGCGACTGGCCTAAATGTTCGCACAGTTTCTGGCTCTGACTTCTCAAATGTGAGGATTTGCTGATTTATTTATGAGAGTAAATGAGGGGCCTTGGGGTTTTGGTCTCGTCGAACTCTGGGAAATAGTTTTGAGCGTTTTTCTCAATTTTTGGACATTTTATAGACCAAATGATTAACTGATTAATCGTGGAAATAACCAGCAGATAAATCAACAATCAAAATAATTCTTAGTTTCAGCCTTGGGAGCAGTTGTAGTTATATCACTGTTTTATCCTGAAACTGCCGTGTTCATTGCACAACCTTTCAGAGATATCAATTATCACCGTCTGTCCACTCTGTATTGAAGGTCTTATATTTAACATCCTTGTATTCTGTTGTTAATTTCATTTTTGATCTGAGTTATTTGCACATGTGTCAGAAAAAATCCATTAAACCACCAAAATTCCTTTTTTCCAGATGAGATGAGCAGATAGCAGGATTTTTAATAACGCTGCACGGCTGTAAATCAAAGATGATAAACCCCCAATGACACCTCGTGTAATCCCATCACATCTTCTTCTTGAATTTAATGTTATGTCATCCAGTCTCCACCCTGTTTCCTCTTATGAAATGAATTTGGTCAGGCGCACAGAGCTCGGCGCCCGGTGATGACGACGACTCCTGGATGAATGTGAGGGGAAGTCAGGCTGCGCCATGGTGGGACAAATGGTGCTAACACATTTGTGACAGCACTGAGCTTCAGCCTTGGCAAAATCTAAACTCCAAAGACTGCTCCGCCAGTGTGTTGGCCAACATAGAGACTAAAGCGTGGTCATATTTATTCAAGCGTGACAATCAGACATAATGAACCGATAATGAAGTGACGCTTCATTTATTCATTTTGTCTCCTTGCTTGTTTTCTGCTCAGGGTCACCGAGGCCTGGAGGCTTTCCCAGCGCGCATTCATTTAAAGGTGGATGGAACGGAAACAGCCCGAATCGGTTGTCAGTCAGCGTTAACACAGATAGACAGACGCTCACATTCGTACCTGTGGGACAGCTGGACTCTAATCCAACTGATGTGGGGACACAGAAGCTGCATGAATGTAGAGATAACATGCAGCCACTGTATACTGTCAGCCGCTAGAATGTAATTCACTGAATAATCTCTGTACACCCAAAAAAACAACACAGAAACTGTTATTCAGATAACATTATGTCTTTAAATTTTTATTGGTGCATGAGAAAATGGTTAATCGCAAAGGTCCCAAACACCTCAAATGAAGGGGGGAAAAAAACAGAAAACGGCTAGAATGGTTCTGACTTTGGCTCATGATTGATCCAGTCCGTCAGGAGCCGACTGAGAACGTTTAACGACTCCTCTGACTCAACGTTAAAATAGGTAGTTTATAATTGCCTTCCAACTTGATCCATTTCAGCGTTTTACGGAACTGGCACCTCTTTAACCACGACGATGGTTGTCAAACCAACAGTATAAACAGAATCTAAATGATTCATGCAGCACCTCGGCGGTTAACTTTAGAGGTTACAGAAAAATCATGGTGAGGGATAAAAGAAACATTAACAATGGGCGGAAAAAGAGATGTGCATTTAAACACCCAGCGACCCTGTCGAGAGGTTTCAGATTCCTTCAACCGCATCAGACTACGTGCCTTTACTCTTGAGAGACACCATTCATCATTCACACAACCACAAGAGGTCTCCTGTAAGGAAAATGTTAATGATGTGCGACTGTGTGACTGATTAAAACCACAAAGCCCGACCTCCCTGGTTTGAATCCAGCCGAAGACTTTTGTTGCATCGGTCTCTATGTTTCATTTCCTGCCATCTCTTTACTGTTGCTATTATCTTGCGCCCGATAGATCAAGTGTTTGACCCGGTGACCAACACTGCTTCTTTGAGCCATGCATCAAGGATGTCACTGTTGGTCGATCTGTCTGTTGGTCCAGTGGTCCTCCACTTGGGTTCAGACTCAAATATCTTGTGTCAACGTTCCATCAAATGTGTTGTAGCTGCACGTCGCTGTTGTTGCCCCTACGCTAGAACAAGACACATACTTCTCAAGATAGTGGTGTAGAACTACCACATCGTCGGTTTGGAAGTATAAGGCCATATTCAGAACCAAATCAGGTGCTGTGGTGATTAGAAGGGTTGTGCGGCAAAAGAGAAGAACTTTAACCCCCCCGCCCCAGACATTTACATCCAGTTCCTGTCTCTGAAAATGAAAACAAACCAAAGGAAGCTTCTTGTTATTTTGCTATACACAAAATAAACCAAGCAGGGACAGAACTGAGAGGGTTCTTTTACTCGTGAGCATCTTCCCAACTGATTATTTGCAAACAGGATTGGTGTTAGGACTTATACATTTTCATTATGCCCCACCGACCACTATGACCCCTATGACCCCCCATTGCAGCTTGATGTTTGGTGTGTTTCTCCAGAAGTTGACTCCACTTTAACTTATTCCCGCCACGGCATTTCTTTGACAGCCTCTGCGGAGTCTTTACTCTGTACCCACATTCAGATAAACATGAGGATTGCGTGTGAATACAGCCTTATTCAGGCCTTAGGTTGCTTCAAGTTAGGAAACCCTCAAAAAAAGCAGGGGGGTTTCTGTGTTTTTATGTTTTAGGTTTCCTTCTAATTCCTGCCTACTTAAAATCTGTGTGTGACATGAATAACATTAGGAAAAACTACATGAATTCCTCAGTGACACTCAGCAGTGTTTCCTCACTGTTACAGCTTCAAAGCTTCACATCCTGCAGCAGACTGTCGAGAACGATCGGCACCTTGAGGGGGAGGGAAATCCAAATATAAAAACCATTTTAGAGTGCGCTAATTGTACAAAAACCTTCACGGAGGAAGACAGAAATATTTTGGCGTTCCCTCTTATGAGAGACTTAAAAGGTCAGGAAACACCGGGAAACAGCGAGTAAGAAGCGGGGAAAACACACAGTCTTATCTCACAGTCGCTCACTTCACCTAATTAAGAGCGCCCAAAGCGGCGTGCGAGTCGGGGCGATGTTACAAATGGGTTCGCAGGTCCCCCCGGGGTGCAGAGTGTAGAGCGGCACCGGAATAAAAATAAACACAAGACAACTGCAGCATGATAATGCATTCACCGACGATGCTACAGGGGGGCTCCCAGAGTGGAGGAGTTCAGCCCTGACATCAAAGAGGGAACTCAAGCTTGTGGGTGTGTGTGTGTGTGTGTGTGTGTAAAAGAGAGAAAGAGAGCGTGTGTGTGTGTGTGTGTGTGTGTGTGTGTGTGTGTGTGGGGGGGGGGGGGGGGGGGGGGGGGGGGGGGTGTGTTTTTAGTGCACATTCTGTATATATTGATGTTGACTTTTTGCTGCACTGTTCAGGCTTCTTCTTCTTCTCTCCTCCCCGAGCCGGGCTGGATGACTGTGAGCAGATTGAGATACATTATCTTTGGCAGCAGAGCCAGACTGCCATGCTAAATGTCTGATCTCGACTGTTTGAACCGAAATGTAACTGCCCTCCCCCTCCCTCCCTCCTCCGTTTCGGTACACAGGAGAAGCTTAAAAGGGTTAGCTGTGTAACTAAGTGGACCGAGCTTCATAGTGGCTTATAAACTGCTGAGAGAGCAAATGAAATTTTAAAAAAAGCCAGTAGTTACGGGCGATTTGCTCTATATTTCTTGCTCAAACACAGGTATATATAGAGCACTCTAGATCGTCAAGCCGCAGCTTCATACCGATGAAGAATCCCCGTCGGTTTAAGGAGCCGATGCTTCACACCAATGCAGGAGCAAATGTGACATGCCAGCAGCGGCTAAGTCAACACGCAGAGAGAGATTTAAAAGAAAAAAAAACTAATTACTGGTGAAAAATTCTATGTAAATGCAAATTAGGATCAAGTGGAAAAGACAAAGAGGCATGTTAGTGGCTCTCTGGAAAACCAAGATGTGAGGTTAATTCACGAACAGTAATGGATGAGACAGATTTTTTGCTCGACTGGATACAACAGGTGAAAAGAAGGAGAGGAGAGGCAGGGCTGGGTATTGTTGGGAATGTGTCAGTCTGGGCAATTAATTATCGGGATGGTGTTGCATGCTAACTTCATGAGATAGCTGTGCAACACAATACGTGGGTGTCATAATATCAAAAACTTTAATGGCTCACAATTTTGGTTAATGTTTGCAACTAAAACTCTTACATATTGCACCTTTAAAATGTGAACTATATAGACTGTGAGCTGCCAACAAGAAGCTTCCGGGACATCCTATCGGGAATACTTGGAGAATTACAGCTTCTACTTCTGCGGACCGTGACTTGTGGATAAAGTGGGCAGAATGAAGAAATAGATAAGAGGCTTCACGCCCTGGAAGCACAGTGGCTGCTGTGGCTAGCAGTCAGAAGATTGCCGGTTTGATCCCTGATCCTGCAATTACATTGGTTACTGCTTTCTAAACACCTTTATCATTTGTCATGTGCAGATAAGAGCACATCATCATTTTGGAACGTGACAGCTGAAAGCCAGCATAGAGAGTTGATGTCACAACTCCTCTGGTTTCACTCATGGGACCTTATTTAAGAAAACAACTTTGTATGGTAGTCAATCGTCTGGATCGTGCCATGAACTACCCATCGGATGTTTGTCCATTTAAGAGACAATTTTCCAAGTCAATAAGTTGTTACAAAACAAATTAAATATAAGACGGTGGAAATACGTCATTATACAGAATGCACAGCCAACAGTCGCATTAATGATGTCGTCTCATTAAACGCTCAGTGAAACCCGTTAATTTGAATATAGAGCTGCTCCTGTATATGCACTTTCACAGACCTTTTCTGTACAGAGTTGGCGGCCATGTTGGGGTTGAGCGTGACAATGTAGTTCACTGAGTGGTTTCACACGAAACTAGATGTTATTTCACTTCAATGACGACAAACTGTGACTTTCTAGACTTGGAAACTTGTCTTTAAAATTGACCGACGTCATATGTGTTGTTCATGACATAATTTAAGAGGGACCAAAAAAGTATTTGTCTTTCTCCATTTACTACGTTATGAAGTTTTTCCCAGTAAAGGTCCCATTGGATCCATCGTGACTTTGGTTCTCTGTTGCAAATCCTGTTGAAATATGGTCTGAATGTGAGCGCTTGATCAGCGTCTTCAAATAGTCTCCAAAGGTCTTCCCTACAATATTTTGGCAAAAGTAATATCGAAGTATTTGGTTAAAAATATTGTGATATTGTATTTTGTCGCCCAGTCGAAGCGTTGGTCTGTGGTATTCCCGCACTGATGGTATCGATACCACAACAAGGCTAATTTCAACGTACTTTGAGAAATGCGCCCAAATTTGAGACGAAATTTTTTATTTAAATGAAACTACTTAGTCGGATGCTTTATTCCAGCTTCTTTGCGTGACAGTTTTCAGTACTCACAGATGCATTTCAGTCGACACCAATTTAGTGTCACGAAGGGGGGAGAAGATTGAAAACAACAAGAAATGGGATTTTAAAAGAAATGGAACAGCTGAGAGGATGAAAGCCTGTTCCCTCCCCTGGTGTCTGTTAGCTGCTTCTCTGCCCTGGGGGGACAAAAAGGAAGAGGCAGAGACAAAAACGGCGAGGGGGGGGGGATTCATCTGCTGAGATTCATCATCATCAGTACAGGAGAGACACATGAGGAAAAACACATTTTACATGGAAAAGACATTTCCTCCATGTGGTGAAGATTAGCAGCCATGCACGCTCCTCGAAACCTTCCTCCCTCAATAATCTGCTCTCCCCTTTTTCTTCCCAGCAAGAGCTCCTGGTGCCATGCAAGTCTTCTTAGCAGCAAAATGAATAAAAGAGGTAACCCTCTTGTGCACTGATGCAAGCAGGGGCCTCCCTCAAACAACCCAACGCTCACACAGATAAAGAAAAGCAAGGCGCTGCAGGGGTGAGGACTGACAGCCTGACACATCCGGCTTTGGGTGCGCCATATTTTTGACAGCGTGTAGAAGAGAGCAAGAAAAAAGAGGGGTTGCTCTAACAGCCCAGGGACCGCTGGGGATTCAATTTTGCCATCAAAGCTTGCGTGGTGCTAACATGCCCTCTCTGGGTTTTCAAGGGGCTCCTGTTTCTACTGACAGCCCAGTCCAAGGGGTCTGTCAGCGTCTCAGGCATCCTCTCACTGACCGAACACATAAACATCTCAGGGATTCTGGACTGTCGAGAATGTGGCACAATCCACAGCTATGTGGACAGATCCAGTCTTGTCAAAAGGGGAACACATTAAGAGGCTTTCCTGCCCCCTAGTGACAGGCACAACTGGGCATTTTCAGCACCAGGGACAGTTTCCCGCTGCTCCACGGCTCCTCTTCATCAAAAGCGCTCAAAAAAAAAAAAAAAAAAAAAACTGACAGCAGTTTCATAGAAGAATAATTCAACTCAAGTAATTGATTCTGACGTTTTGAACCCAACATGAAGATTACTGCACAACGAATGACAATCCTCAATTAAGATTCCGAGTGTTTGTGGCAGCGTGGGTGATGCAATTTCTCCACAACAACAAGCGCAATGGAGAAATTACGCATGGGGCTTCAGCCTCGCTCGCAGTGGAGACTAGAGGGAATCCATAGGAATGCGTGCACCACACACACACACACACACACACGAGTATTCCTACTCTCCATGAGGGACTCAAACATGAAACAACCGAATAAAAAAATAAAAGCTCGAAAGCCGTCACTCACCCTTCTCCAAACTGAGATTTCTGCAAACTTCAAGTTCTGCCATTGAGGACTGGAGTTGTCGCTCTCAGCAGCTCCCTCCGTGCGTTTTGGACATCGTTTTTATCTCCCGGTCGCAGCGAGTTGAAAAGCCATCAAAACGTGCCTGATTAGTCCATTTCTCCATCATGAAACAGACTGCTCCTCAGCCTCTGTCTCCCGCTGTGATCTGCGGCGTGGATTCACTAACCATCACAGCCACTGCGCGCACATCCTCTCCTTCCTCTCCGCGCAACACAGAGGCAAAAAAAAAAAAAAAAAAAAAAAGGAAAAAAAAGAAGAAGAAGAAGAAGCTATAAGCCGATTTCTCACAAGCTCAGTGGACTGGAGGCTGAGAGTGGTTTGTTAATAAGCAAGAGCTTGGCTTGACTGGCAGAGTGGGTGAGAGCGCGCGGAGCAGCGAGAGTTGGCCATTTGGACGTTTCAGATATTTGGCGACAAGTTTGGAATCCCTCCACCGAGCTGAAGTCGTGCCACATCCGGTTGTTTGTTTGTTTGTTTGTTTGCTCGTTTGTTTGTTTGTTTTTTTGGTCAGCCAGTCCTCAGTGGATATCCTTGGAAGAAAAAGGAGTCACCAGTGCGCAGGGGATGCCAGCGCTATGACCCACTTTACGCTCTCGCTGTGTGTGTGTGTGTGTGTGTGTGTGTGTGTGTGCGCGCGCGCGCGTCAGTTTAGGTATCGATGCTCCCTCAGAGACACAGCAGGAAACACACTTCAGGAAATGTGAGGGATGCTCTGCAGCGAGCCCCAGGAGAGAGAAGAGAGACTGAGAGGAGCGCAGCGTTGTGTGTAAATATTAGCTAATAGACTTAGCTAATAGAAGTGTGTGTGTGTGTGTGTGTGTGTGTGTGTGCGTGCGTGCGTGCGTGCGGGTGGGTGGGTGGGTGGGTGCTACGTGCGCGTGTGGGTGCGTCAATTCTCTAATGAAATGTTGGTCAATCTGCAGCTCCCACATTAGTCATGTTCACTGGTCCACATTAAAGCCTTTTCATTTAGGATTGCAAGAGACAATTATTAAGTGACCAAGCACACACACACACATACATACACGCAAAGTGACACACACATACATACAGAGAGAGAGAGAGACAGTTGTGTTGTGTGAGATGGAGGGTGGCCCAAATCGATTTGTGCTGTCTGGAGGAGCAAAATAAAAGACATGTCTGGAGACCACTGTCCCCTCTCGGTTCAGTGCTGTGCGTCTGAGGCCTTCCAGTGATCGCTCACTTTGATTTGTGTGTAAATCTCTCCTCGTCCACACCTGCCTGGTCACAGACGGCCTCCACCCTCCCTGCAAACCCCCACCCTCTCAGACTGATTTATGTGCCACGGCCAAACAAAAACCATCAGCCGCTCTGTCATTCACAAATGACTGGAAGCAACTGGGAGGAGTGAAGCAAAGTCATGGGAGAAAAACGAACGGAAAGGCGCACGTTTTCTGACTGACGAGAAGGGACAAACTGTCGGCGACATGAGGGGATGAACACAGACAAGAGATCAACCGGATCTGAAGTCTGGTGAAGGAGACAGCAGACGATTTACGCCCAGACAATCTGCTCTGATTCTCTGAAGAGCTTAAAGGATAAGTTCAGCCAAATGATGAAAATTCAGTCGTTATCTGCTCACCTTGGACGGTCAGGTGAAGTTTTGGAGTCAACAAAATAATTCCAGAGATTCACAGCAAAACAGCGTTGTAGGCAGCATTTTACTAGACAACTGCAGGTGATGGGGACTTGTTTTAAAAATGTGAATAAAGAATACAGAAAAAAGACAAAAAATGGCTCCTGGTGTTATCCTAGTTTCCACAAGTCATGAGATCCCAAAAATTATTTGAAAATATGTTATTCACATCCCCTACGCACAATCTAGGGCTTCCAGAGACTTGGATTACGCCTGACGAGCTGCGTGGAGCCTCTATCTTTATTTTTTCTGTTGGTCCCCATCTACTTTAGTTGATTAGGAGAACGCTGCAACGTTGTTTTGTCAACTATGAAACTTCATCTGAATTTCCATCTGCATGAGGGTGAGTGAATGATGACTAAATTTCCGTTTTTGGGTGACGTTGTCCTTTAAAGGCTGTAGATTAGCATCCGAGCATAAATTGATTGGATTGGGTCACAAAGGTGGTGTGATTTTATAATGAGAAAGTTATTCTCATTTCATGCTCAGTAGGGTATTGATCTTGAGTTCAACAGCAATAATTAACCACAGATTCTGGAAGAGTCAACTTTGGCCTGAAGAAGTGTATTTACAAAGCAAGAAGGGTGGATGAAATTCCCTTAAATTAGATAATATTCATATTTCTGAGCATGACAGAAGGGGAAACGGATCAATCAAGCCAACCGGGGCAATCCATCATCCACAGTAGACAAGCCTGATTTCCTACAGCGGTTGGCTGAGAAGCAGAAAGCACACACTCGTGCTGTATGTAACAAGCTGCCTGCAGGTGGTGGGACGTGGACGCCGGCTCTAGCAGCCACAGAGGCATGGCGAGATCAGATATTTGTCATTGATCTGTCTGGCGGATCGGTCAGGCTCACCGTCTCGAGAGTCATAAATCATGATCAGACTGACGCCTTTACGTGTCTGGTTTTATTTCAGCTGTGAGGAGGATGTAAAGGAATAAAGTGCACAATTTGCTCCGGCTTATGTAAATGTGTCCAATAAAAAAAAATAATATCATTAACAGGTATGCATGGGTGTGTCATGGTACTCAAGTTGATGCATGAAAACACTGAGTGAACGCCCACTTGTACACGCTGGACCATGAAAATGTATAATTGTTTTTCTTCAGCTTCAACATAATTGACTCAACCATATCTAATATGTGTACAGATATGTATGAATCGTCAATGGGCAATACAAGTCAGGTGTCTCAGCCGGCTGCTTACACTTAAAATAAATCCAGTCAGAATGAAGTTCTCTGCACAGGTTTTTATTCATGTCACACACTGATTCAGAGGCTTGCAGCAGGCCTTTTCTCTCCCAATAGACTTTAATAAGGTTTCATTGATGTCACAGGACTGACTGTTGGCTTTGCTGTTTGCAATTTAAAACCTGGTCTGCACTGAAGCAAAACGGTGGAGACGAGTCTCCCTCTGCTGTCTGTTCCCGTGACTTACAGTCACCAGAGAGAACATACTGTACATGGTATTCAGATCTGCTGTGTGTGTGTGTGTGTGTGTGTGTTTGTGTGTGTGTGTGTGTGTGTAGGTGTGTGTGTGTGTTTCCGATGTTTACCGTGAAAGGTGCTGTTGTCCGTCAGGAAGTGCCGGCGGTACTGAGGCTCTCCTTTCCTGTTCACCACCCAGGAGCTCATGGTGTGAGGGGGGAGGGGGGAGACAGGAGGGCGAACAACTGGATGACCTATGAAGGAGAAAAGAGTTGAACTGTGTGGACCAAGAATTTTGCAGGAATTTGATTAAATGCATAATGTAATATATTAAGAATATTAAGTGCAACTCATGTCTTGTGCTGTGAACTGATCACACATCTTAAGACAAACTGCCTGGAAGATTGAAAGTTTGAAAGAAGCAAGACAAACTGCCTCCTCTCTGAGAAAGCAGATGAGAGATATCATGAGAGGATAGGGCAAAAACGTAGAGTGCTTTCAAGTAAAATGTTCAGAGACTGTGGATTTTCTTGTTGTATTTACAAAAATCTGGATGTTAAATGTCTGAATCTAAAGAAAATGCAATTGCCACAACAATTATAGACAACTTCCTTTTCCAATTGTATGCAAATAAGATGAATAATGCAACTGCTGAGACACAGTTTCAGAGTTACATAAGCAAAAGTCTTGGGTAGAATTACAACAAACCTGCCCCTCCTGCCGCTGTTACATATATAGTGTCTCCAAGGCAGAAATTCATCTGCATTTGAATGTATTCTGTAGGCCTCTGATACGAGACACATCTCTGAATCAGTTTTACTTTGAAAGGTCATCTTGTGGCAGTGGCAGCGTAATCCGCCCTCCTGCTGGGACAGTGTGTGGTGGGGTTATGTTTGAAAGTGTCACTGTTACTACGATCAAAATCAACATGTAACTGAATAAAATGAATGACAGTGACAGAATCTCACTTCTTCTCACTATACTGTGAGATATACTCTGTCTCTATATCTCTACCAGGTCCCCTCCCTCCAAACCACTCTCCTCCACACTTTTTTTTTGTCCCCTTTGAATTTCCACATCGCTCCATGTGTTCTCATTTTTCTTCCCTCCCTTTCTCCTCGACCATTATTCCCGGATTCCCGATTTTCCACCACTTCCTCCTGATCACTTTTCATCCCTACCTCTCCTGCTGCCAGTCTTCACCGCTTAGTGTTTCCCCACCTGTTGCTCATCTGTCTTGCTGTGATTTATTGCTTCCCACCACACACACACACACACACACACACATGCAGGGCAAGTATAGATCTGGAGCGGATCTCTGAGCCTCTGGGACAGTTATTGGCGCCTGGTGCCGGCAAACCTGAGGAGAGGTGACTGTCTGGTCTTGTGGGTCAAACATCTTTGAGGTGAGAGTACTTTCCTGTGACCCTGCCACCACCCCAAGTGTGTAATGTCTATGCTGTTTATGACGGACCACATGGACAGAGACCCGCTCGCTCTGTTATAACAGGACACCCTTGTCAGTGTGTGCTAAGAAAAAAGTCTCTGCTCTGTTCCTCTGGATAAGATAAGCGATGTTTAATATATGTTCCCTTTAAATAATGCAAGAACAAACTTTATAAACATCAGTTATGTTTTGTCATTATCGATTAAATATTAAGCTGTACCCCAGCTGCTGCAGGAAGTGAACTTTCCAGGAAATAAAAAAAAAAACAGCAGAGGAAAAGACTTCACTCTTAACAATAGACATGGTGAAATACAGCAAGAAAGAAAAGCAGAAAAGACCTTTAAGACAGGTGAACAGCTTACAGCACATATTTCTACTCATGCCATAATCAGTTTTTCCTTTGGTGCCAAATCCAGCTTTGACTTTGTCATAATTTCTGCTTCACAAAAAAACAAAAACCTCGTTCCCTAAATGGTTTAAGCACACAAAATTCGTCTGGGGCTTTTCTTTAAACTCTGCGTCCACCTTGGGCCTGCGACGCCTCTCTCCGAGCAGCTCTGAGCTCACAGCAGAGCGCGGCCCTGTGTGGCTCCCTGCTTAATTATAGGATAATGTTTCGAAATGACTGTTTGTTTTCATAACGCGGACCAAATTAGAGATAGGAGGCGAGCAGAGGTACATGACTGGAGACATTGTTTGAGCAGCTTTAATGGCATGTCGGGTCGTGATGCAGCTAGATTATATGAATCCACCGTAAACACTGAAGTCACATGGTGTACCAGGTTACCAGAATGTGCAAGTTAGTGAGCTTTGGAAATGCTGCTTACAGTTACACAGCAGAAATGATCGTAGGTACGTATATGGTCTACGTCACTGGTGAATCTGAATTTAAAATCTCACCCATTTCTGTTTTCAGTCTTTCGTACTTTTAGATAGTGTTGCAAATATAGGTAAAAAATACATATTTGCATTCTGGGCTTGTACTCACCAGAGAAAGCCAATCATGATTACCCCAGTATTCCCAAATTATAGAAACAGTAAGGAATTTTGGGAAATGTCTTTCTTGCCGAGAGTAAGACGAGATGTTACCGAATCCTTGTCTGTCCAATTAAATCCATCCTATGACCACGGATGCACGGATTGTTGGCCGCTAAATCATAACATTATATCACTATCAAACTCACACTATTGAAATTGAAAGAGGATCAGATAACCGCTGTTATATAAGAGACCTCTAGGGATGCTCCTCCATCTTCCAGCACCTCTCAACCAAACCCGACCACTCCAGCGTCAGCTCCTGGACATGATGCTGCTTCACCCGTTTACGGATCGATCAGCAATAGATGCAATAGATGTGAGGATGTTTATTGCGTAAACTATTGCAGTTGCCACAACTCCAGGTCAAAACCAGAACCAACACATAACATGTTAATAATCAAGCTTTAGAGGTGCTGGTAGGTGCAACTTGTTACCTCTGGACAGATCCAAAGGAGACTTTTGACTATAGGTTCACATTTACCATTCAGACATGGGATTGGTGTTGATCTTTCATCAAACCTTCAGCAAGAAAGCAAATAAGGATATCAGCCAAAATGTCAAAAAAACAAAAAAAACACACATGGTCTGTAAACCAAACCAGTGCGATCCAAGCATGTGTCGTTGTGTATGCGTTGTGTGAGTCAGTAAAGTGACTCTGCTTCCCCTCCTCTGACAGCGTTGTAACACTAGTAGCCCTCTCATCCCAAACCTCAGGGGAATACAGTCTGTTCTTTCCTGTCTCTGGGGCTACAGAGAGCAGCTTAGAAAATAAATGTTTCACCGCCTGATGAGCCGCTGTGTCTCAGGCCCTCGCAGGAAGTAGGTCGTGGATGCCCCTAAGTCAAAAGTTGTGTTGTAGTAAATCAAACAGGAGTTACACAATCGAAAACATGAGGATGCAGCATTTGTTTTTAATGTGTCCACTCTTTCTGTCTGCCCCACGTGTAAAACACACATTTCACCTGACAAAGAGCTTTACATTCCTGTTTTATACAGACTGTGGAAGTCAATGGTAGTACAGGAGATTTCAGCTCTTATCAAGCTGAATAAACGTTTGTATTATGTCACACCCTTTCAACTATAGGTGCAACTTGTGTATTACAAATGCAAACGTTTGAGAGCAGGTGTTTGGTGCCCTGAGGCCAAAACATTTAAGCCTGGATTTTCTTTCAAGCTTGTAGACCATTTATGATTTGAAGCGATTTTGTTTCCTGCAAATTGCAAGAGGGCTAAAACACGGTGCTCATGCATTTCATGTGCAAAACAGTTGAGGATAAATATTAAAAGATCAAACACAAACAGAATGTGCAGATCAGTGTGCAGCTTGGTTAAGATGTAACCAGAACAAGCCACCCATCTGGAGCCATGATGGTCTTAACGTCTTTCAGCACAACTGTGCGTGTCACAGATGCAGCATTGTATCATCGGCATAACTTTAGGACCAAAAGTTAACTTGTGTGCATGTTGTAATGACTAGATTTCAGAATGTACACACTTAAAAAAACATGCAAAGGTTCAACTTAAACACACACTGGTAACACTTTATAATAACCTTGAACATTAATTCAACTTTTAGTTTATTGTTATTTCACTGTAAACAAACAGTTTGTAAACCATTTTTTTAAACCGCTGCATATTTAAACCGCTGCAACTGTAAACAGTAAAATAACTGTCAACTACAGCTTAATTACCTTTAAGTTTAACATTTATTATTGATGGTGTGTATGAGATGTAGCACAGAGAGATGCCGATTCAGTGACAGCTCAACAAATAACCTATAATTTATTCAAAAATCACAGTTCTGTCTATTTTTAGGCATCATTCAACCTCCTGCTTGAACTTCAACTGCCTAGCTGCCAATCTGCTGAGCTGCTGGCAGGTTGTCGATTTCCCTGACTGCTCATTCTCTCTTTAAGTCGGACTTCATTGTTGCGACGTCTCCTCGATCAGCGTTGTGTTATCACGACTGTGAGAAATTACTGCCAGAGCTACGAACACAGGAACCACGCCGCAATGATGCATAACTCTGCTTGAGGGGCTGTTTTCAGTTTGCATGGCGCGAGTCCCTCTTCATATGTGCACCTACATTATGTATGTCACAGCTCCTCTCATGACACAAAGAGAGCAGCATCTGTCAGCCCACACTGACACATGCCAAAGAGCATCGATACAGACGTGATTAATGACAGAAAACAATGGTTGCTCTGTTTTATGCGACCAGCTGCCGTGAATGCTTGTGTGATGATTAACCGTTTAGAATCTTAAAAAAAATAATAATCTGCAACCGTCTCTGTGATAATAAACTGTTAATAAAGCACAAGTTGACAATGTTACTCATTATGTACTTACCATAGCTGCAGGTCAGCTGGGATGAGGCCCCCGATGGCGTTCAGCCTGTTAACCACCTCGCTGAGTAGCTTGTAATTGCTCGTTATGTTGTTATCAGAGCAGAGAGTACACAATCTTGGTATGCTGATGGCTAGACAGA
Source organism: Sparus aurata (assembly GCF_900880675.1). Taxonomy (NCBI): domain Eukaryota; kingdom Metazoa; phylum Chordata; class Actinopteri; order Spariformes; family Sparidae; genus Sparus; species Sparus aurata. Next base: position 11,692,867 of record NC_044188.1, on the reverse strand, counting down.
TGGGGCACGGTCCGGCCTGAGTGCTCCTTCACTTGATGACACGAGTATCGGGGGGAGTGGGCGCGAATCGTTTGAATTCGCGGTCATTAAATCACGTAGGAGCGCTCTCGCTCCTGAGATGTTTTCTGTAAAATAACCTTGCTGTTTCGCGTGTTTGTGTTGTGGGTGTGTGCGTGTTTGCACATTAAGGGTTGCAGATGGCTAAACGTTGCCTCTCTTATCAAAAACCCACAGGAAGGGGAGTTGGAACAGTTGTAGTGTTTGGTGTATCACTACAGCTTGTATTCCTGCTAACAGTTAATGAGACCGAATTGTCAATATATTTCTATAATGTTTTTACGATCTTATTTTCTATACTCCAAATGTCACATTTTCACATCAGATTCAAGAGAATCTATGCAAAATCATCACATTCAAAAGTTCAGTTGGACCGATCATTTTCTTGAGTAATCGATTGATTGTTTGGTCGACTAATGGCCATTACTGATCAGAATTTGACGTTCACAGTAGCATCTTCAAAATGCTTGTTTTGTCCGGATAACAGTTTAAAAAACCCAAAGATATTCGAGGTAACCTCACATTTGAGAAGCTGAAACAAAAGAGTTTTGTTCGGAAAATTCTGTTACGGATTCATTTTCTTGATCATCAGCTAACTTCTTTAACAGCTAAAGATTTTCGGCCCTGCCATCTCATAAAAGGCTACGGCATGTTTTCACATGCCGGCTGAGAGGAAGGACGAGGAAGTTGTAACATCTAAACGGTCCCGTCAGCAATGTCTCACTGAGCCTTTGACCTGATAAGGAGACGGAGCGGACCTGGAGGCAGCGAGGTTACTGAGGGGTCGAGAGTTGCTGCAGAGGGGCACTGATGCTATCTGAGCCTGTCAACAGACGCTAACGTCACGCCGTCGTAAAACCAAACTGTGGAATCTCCCCTGCAGAAGTGTCCAAACTGATGCACTGACAAAGAGACTGAAGTGTCCAAATATTTTCTAATACGTCCTGAAATTATTGATTTTATCCAAAATACGCTCCCGATTCAACCATTTAAAAACAATCTTAGGTGAAGATTCTATGTCTCGAGAACGAGAGTATCAGGTACCCGTCATCTTTAGAAGCTCAATCTTATTTTAACTTCCATGTGTACACGTGTGTGTGGTAAAAACGTGTGTGTGTGGGGAGGATGTCTCGTTCCACCGTGGAATTGAGGGGTGGGTAAGGTCACGGAGTCAAACCCCTCAGATCTATTTCAAGAGGAGACTCTCCCTCCTGTTCCTATCCTTTACTCTTACTCTCATGTTTTGGACTCAAACTGTCTGCTCATTGCTCTCATTGACAAGAGAACTGTTTAACTTCCTGCTTGTCAGGAGTCCTACACACACACACACACAGGTTCCCATTTCAGTGTCGGCAAGGCAATATGAGCAGTTGCACGATCAGCCTCTCACGGAGCGAAGTGACATCTCATTTTCCTGAAAGTTGTGTCGGAAAGCTTTTTTTTTATATTTCTGTCTCTTACATTCACACACACACACACACACACACACACACACACACACACATATTCACACACAGTTGGGTTCATTTAATCCCCCAAAGTTTTTACCCTCTGTCCTTTTCCACCAAGAAACTTCAATTATTCATGAGGTATTGCAGCTCCCACAAAGGGTCGCGTTTCCACTCCTACAACCCAACACCAGCAAGCTGATACACTGCTCACAATACTGCAAGTCACAAAATAACAAGGGAGTCACTTTACAGCTCATGCATTCCTGCACACACACCCACACACACACACGCACACACACACACTGCCTCTACAGTGCATGTGATAGAAGAGCTAACCAGCATTACAACCGCTTACCAGGAAGTGTTTATTGTGTCAGCAGGTGGAAGCAAAAATCTATTTCAATTAATAAGGCAAGATTGCACGTTGAAAGTGACGGTATCAATTTACATATAATCTTCACCAGCTCTGCCTGACAAAGACGCTCCTTGTGTGAGATGTTTTCAATGTGCTCTGAGGTTTATCATCAGAGATGGAGGTGGAGATGGAGAGATGGAGGACCTTTATGTTCTTGGGATGCATTTCACAGAGTGTCACAGCAGCTCTCTGTCTCTTTAAATCTCTTTGTCTTTCACACGCGGGCCCGAACTACACTCAGCCACTCAAATCAAATCAGAAAAATCCCCAAGGACTCTGCTCACGGACGGGGGAGTGCCCCTTCTCTTTCTCTCTCCGGGTTGCTACCGGCTGAGTCTAATAAAGGCCTTTGTTAGGCTGCCCCCGCTGCAGAGCTCACAATGGGAAAGGAGCAGCAAAATGTGAAACAGAGGAAAATGTTGCCTACATGTAAATCACACAGGCGAGTTATTGATTCTGGTGAGAAACAAGGTGAAGCACATGACAAAAATATAAAAGTGATCACATGAGCTGAGGCACTTTGAGGCTGTCACGATGATCAAAGAATTTTAAAAGAAAAATGCTTTGCGGTTGTTTGCCTGCACTTACCTAAAGTGGTGCAATAAAGATAAGGATTCAAATGACTTTCTGTATAATAGAGCGTGTGTCCACGTACACAGGACTAACAGGTGCACATCTGCTTGGATACTGTATACAGTATCCTGCCAACAGTGGATTTAAAGTGACAGCGAAAACAGTGTGAGAAAAGCACACAGGGGAGACTTGAAAAACAAGTTAAGTTGGTAAAATGCACCATGTGAGATACGATGTCATGCTGTTCTTCTATAAGACAATGTCAGTCCTTCATCAGGCATCACAGCCTCACTTACTTCTGTCACTTCAGTCCCAGATTTTGAAAAACCACGCTGTCAGCTCCCTCACAAAATCTTGCCACTTTGAGCAGAGCGGCAGTCCTCCAGGCGCCAAGCGTCCATGTCACAGAGTGCAGATGTGATGATATGAGTCAGTGATAGTCCCAGCAGTGTGGCCACAGGGAGGGAGACTGTCCCAACAACTTCACTGGTGTGGGCAGGCACCCACCACTACATCAAGCACAGCGCCTTTTCAAATGACTACTACTGCTGTGGGACCAGTGGAGCTGGGAAAAGCTGGACTGGATTTTCGGGATGGAGTTTCTAGAAGAGAGACAAGAAGACGGTTTACTCATTCAGTCTTTGTTTGAAACTCAGGTGAATGATTAATCAAATGTCAACAATGAAATTGCTAACATTTTAACAAAAGATTCATCAGTATGAGTCATTTTTTCAAATTCTCTTATTCCAGCTTCTTAAACGTGCAATGCGTAAAAATCATACTCAGTAACTGCTATCTTCTGCTAACCGTAATCTTTTTGCACATCCTCGTCTGTAGCTACTGTTAGCTTCTCAGCTCAGTTAGCAGACTAGCTAGCCAGCCTACTGGGTGAGTGGTGGTGGTTACACCGTTAGCACAGGAGCTTTGGACTACTTGGAGAAAGTGCTGTTCAGACCCGGGGCTAGCTGGCTAGCATGCTCACATTAGTAGCTATCTCTTCAACACAACACACAGACGACTTTGGCATAATGTCAAAACTGTTTTAACTTCACATTCTGTCAATATTTTTTTGAACGTTTTGAACTAAAAATTTCTATATTTTGTACCTTTAAATATTTTCTTGTTGTGTTTTGCCAAGTAATGGTTAAAAGATGATGAGGAATTCCTCCTGAAGTTTCAACAGACGTCTCATTTTTTTTAAAGAATTTTCTTGCATCTTTGAATTGTTATTAAATAATCACTTAGACGTTTAACTTAAACATGATCAAATGGTAAGAAATGCAAAGTATAGTAAAACTAGTAAAGTATAATAATAGTCCAGTATACTGTCCTCAGGTCGCCATCATAAATTGTACCTGATGAAATTAAAAGTTGAGACGACAGACGCAGCGGCATTAAAGATTACAAAGACATCTCTTGTTTAAATGTCTCTGTGATCTACACCTTAGGAAACTTTACTCCACCTCCCCCCGTGGTGGCGGCCTCCTCTGCCGTGGTTTCCCTCCCACTCCTCCCTCAGTGACAGTTCAAAGTCTGGCAGCAACAGCCATCAGCACTGAAATGCACCTTACAATTTAAACCAGCCCACCAATCACGAGCCCGTTGGGCCGTAACAGTCGCTAGTAACATTTGCACAACAAAAGAGAGGCTAGCTGATTCATCAACCCCCCCGCCTCCCTCACTCCCCGCTCCCTTTCCCTTCCACCGTGACTCCTCCTCTCCTGCCTTTGTGCTCGGACCCAAAATCCCCTTCTACCCCTGTGACCCTCCTCCCCTCTGCACTAATCTCCTTGCGCCCATTGGATTGAGTGCTTCAGTGCTACCTCTCAGCGCACCGAGACCCCCTCACCCTGCACCCCACAGGACACACATCACAGGCTGGCCTCATTTGCAGGCCTTCCTCCTCCTCCTCCTCCTCCTCCTCTTCTTCTTCCTTTGCCTTGCTTGGATGAGGGTGGGGTAAGTTTGGCAGTTGACTTGCTCTGCAAACGATATGACAGTCACATGAGCATAATCCTTCCTCTCCAGCAGTGGGACGATGTGTCACCCATCGGAACCCAAACAACTGATAAAAATCTTAATTCATGCGCCTGTTTTCATTCATTTCGACGATAAAACCACAAATCACAGCCGGTTCACAGGCCCGGTCTCTTCTCTTCTACTTCAGTGCCTAAACACTCGGATGTCGTGGTCACATTACAGCTGAGAGGGTCCTCTTTACGGGCACTTAAAGACCCCCACACATACACACAACATGCAAGGCTCCCGTGGGGTTTGGGGGCGGCCAATATAGAGTTTACCCTTTGCTTCGCTTTGTATTTCACATTTGGTGTTTCTATAGCAACAGTGATCTCAGGGAGGGACAAGCGGACCCCCCTCTCGATTTTGAACATCATTAACATACCCCGCCCCCGTCTTGTGTTCAGTGGGGCGTCCCACACACACACACACACACACACACACACACACACACACACACACACACACACACACACGCCAACAGAGAAGGCTGGGTTTAAGCTGTGGTTTAGTGGGGTAAGTGAAAGCCGAGGGATTAGAATCAGAGAGTCTTTAACAAGCTTTTTTTTAATCATTTCTAAAGACAGCAAGAAAACTGTCACGATGAACCATGACGCTTTGCAACAGGTGCGACAAGGAATGTTAAGTAGAAATTAAAACCTGTATTTTGTAATAACGGGGGAAATGTGACTGTTTTCGTCACACATGACAGAACAGTAATGAATGGCACTTTTAAAGACTTTTAGACTCCTTTTAAATGTGTCACAAAGTAATCTGGCAACAACAGGTGCACCGTGTGAATAACACAGGCTGTGTGCTGTCACATTTCGGAGCTCTGTCATCGAGCAGTCAGTCACATAGTGCATCACGTCCTCTTAAAGATCCTCCTCATCAGCCTGAACAGGACGCTGTCCCTCGCAACCTTGGAGGCCCTCTCCCACAGGCTGTCCTCCTTCCACAGTCCCCGCCCCTTCCTCTCCGCCCTGACCTCTGCCCTGTGCAACCGTTTGTGGAGACGCCAGTAGAGGCGAGAGCCGGGCAGGACTCCGACAATGGGCGCAGTGCGAGCCAGACCCAGTCTGAGGACCTCTTCGTTTATACAGTAGCTCCACATGGACCCCTGCTGGAGACATGAGGGAAGACAAGGGAATGATTCATGGAATATCAAGCCCCGTCAAATTTAGTGAACAGTTCTGACAAATATATGAGAAATGGATGAGAAATGCCTCACCCTGCTTTGAGACACCAGACAGTGCAGTGCGTCGTCCTCTCGGCTGATAAGCTTAAGCCAGACTGTTTGGGCAGGAGTCAGGTTCTTCTGTAGCCAGACCCTGCCCTCTGGAGTCAACTCCACCCCGGCAAGATGCACCAGCATTGGGGACGTGAGCACACCTGGAGAGGGGGGAAAAAGTTCCATTACCATCCATGTTACAGTAAAGATTACAGCTTTTTGTAAACTTAGTTTGAGAAATATAAACATGTTTTTCGGCTATCTTTTCATGTAAATTCTAACAAAGGAGAGACACTTTTTAACAGTCAAATATTGTCGAAACACAAGCAGCTGTTCAGGAACTTTGCCCACATAAAGACTGTCTTAAGCTGGCACATATTTAGCTTTAAAGGAACAGTTCACCCCTAATTCAAAAATACATATTTTCCTCTTATGTGTAGGGCTCTTTATCCATCTAAAGTTGCCAAGTTTTTGAAATATCAGCCAAAGAGATATCTGCCCTCTCAGGGACATAATGGATCTATATGTTGCTCGGCTTGCGCTGTTCAAACCGCCAAAAAAACTCAACAGGAGTGTCTCTTTCTAGAAATCATGATGTGGTTATACAAAATAATCCACAGAGCTTGTTTTGAACAGTTTCATGAATTGAATTCCTCCACGCAGAAGGGAGCTGCATCTACTGATGGACAAGAGGCCAGCTAACGTCATTCAAGTTCACATCCAGCGCTGTTATGAGCATAAGCCTCCCGTCCATGAGTAGATGCACGCTTCCTCCTGTGTGGCAAGGAAGCTTAAAAAAGAAAGAAGGGTCATTACGTCACAGTATCACTTTTAGAGCCAGATTGTGGCAACATATCCACGTCACCTGACTTCTGATGAAGGAAAGCCTCCAGAAAATGAAAGAAGAACACACTTCAGAGAGTATGTTCAGCACTGATTCACCCTGTAAATGTAAACCCCTTCCCACTCCTGCCTCTTTGGTCGGACCTGCCTCATGTGTTTACGATATTATCAGCCCTGTCAATCATATGATCTAGTTTTGTGGGGGAAAAAAATGGTTTCTACACGAAACTGCTAATGACAAGGTTATCTTGAGTAGCCGCGTTATCACTTCTGGAGATAGAGATAGAGATAGATAGATAGATAGATAGATAGATAGATAGATAGATAGATAGATAGATAGATAGATTTTTCTATTTCTACCGCCACTATCTCCAAAGCTCAGCAACTAACACCAAACATTTCTACATGAATAAAGTTTTAAAGTCTACATGGATTTGGGGTGAACTGTCCCTTTAAATCAGTGCTTATCTACCTGTATAATACTACAAATTTGACCAGACATTTGATTCCAGCTGCAATTACAATAAGGGCGCATTTTAATTGGTGTAAGGTATTGCAATTAAACATTATTTAACTAACTATGATTGCCTTAGACTTCACATGAAAAAATGAACAATCGCGTCTATGAAACAAACTCCAGTAAGTTATGTTTCTGCCACAGCCTCAGAGCCCAAACGACGAGTCTAACCAGCTTTAAAATGTTGGAGGTCGAGTGGGACGAAGGTAATATTTGAAACTGCTGCACATGTGAGTCCTTCACACTGACGCTGCTGAAGGAGCACTTTATATGAAGCATACGCTGCTTGATTTTATAGCTCAGTGAAGAGCCTGATTTGATATCACAGCTAACAAGCTTACCCGACACTCTCACTCATGAGAAGGTAATCAAATGCAACAGAGTCTGACGATACAAAGTAAAAATGTCACAATGACAATTTTGTTGTAACAAGATTCAGACCTCAGCCGGTTATTGTTGTGTCGGCAGGCGTTCCAGCTGATTTAATCATTTCTGTGTGTGTGTGTGTGTGTGTGCATGTCTTCATGCTTTCACTCAAAGGACACCCCAGCTCTACCTTTGTGTTTGGACAGTAACGGGGAGATGACCGGCAGGTAAATCGGAACATGCTCCACCTCGACTCCTCTCTCTGTGACCGAGTGAACTTTCCCACGAAGGCTGACGTTCCTCTCGATGAATCGAGCGGGGATCTCTGACGCAGCTCGAAATCTGGTGATCTGAGGAGTCAAGTCAACGAATCATTTGGTAAAAATACTTGAAATTGCATTTCATTCGCATCTTACAGGTGTAGAATTATAAGCCTTTTGGTCCCATTCAAATTTTTAGTCTGCAATAATCCATAAAGTTCCACTTTAAGGACTTTTAACAGTGATGGAGAGTATGACTTGTGTACAGTTTTTACATACTTTTTCATTTTGTTGTACTTTGGTCAATTATATGATGCAGTACTATACTGCTAATCTATCCAGCCCTATACCAGATATCTCACATTGTGTCCACCTTAATGAACTACAATCAGGGCCACACATTTTAAGTTGTAGTCACCTGTTGTTAGCTGCCTTAACAACAAATTACAGATTTATGTCTGTTCAACAACTGGCCTAACAAAATCAAACCCATACTGAGGCTAGATAAAATAAATAAATGCGTTGTGTGGTTTATTAAATGTCTTGCTTTGTCCACAACCTCACATTTAAGAAGCCGGAATCTGAGAATTTAGACTTTTTTGCCTTGAAATAAAACTCAAACTGATTAATTGACTATCAAAATAGTTAATTCAATAGCTGACAAACAGTGGATTCAGTGTTACAGCCCTATTGTGAAATCAGTACTTTGTCTATTTTTGGATCATGGTATTTTTACTTTAATTTAAAGGAAAAGTTCACCCAAAAATGTAAAAAGTGTAGTCATTACCTCAGTGACAGAAAGTCGGCGGACGCTTCGTAGTCCACGAAACAATCCTGGAGCTTCATGGCAGAACAGTGCTGACGGTACATTCTCCTGAACAGCTGAAGTAGACGGGGACTTGTTTTAAAACTTAAAATAACAACCGAAAAAGAATAACATAAAATGGCTTCAGCCATTTCAGCAAAATCCAAGTTCTCCTAAGATCCCATATTGATGTGAAAAGACATTATTTACACCCTTTCGGACGGGGTGCATGCCAACACTTTTTGGGTACATAATATCTTTTCGATTCAATTTGAGATCTCTGGACTCCCCGCAGCTTGGATTTGGCCGGGCGACTTCCCATCCCCATCGACTTCAGCTGTTTGGAGGAACGCTGCGACAGTTTCGCTGCGAAGCTCCGTCAAGTTTACGTGGGGAAACTTCACCTTCAGTCGGCACAATGACTGCATTTTCATTCTCGATTAAACTATTCCTTTAAATCCACAAAGGTGCCTGAGTGTGTGTGTGTGTGTGTGTGTGTGTGTGTGTGTGTGTGTCTTGACTCTCTCTCTTACCAGTCTGATACTCCTCGCTATCACAACAACACCGACCACAGCCAGCCCGGTGCTTATGTTCTGTGCCAGAGACAAGAGAGCAGGTGTTACAGGAGTTAAAGAGGTGACAGACAGGAAGACCAGGTTGTACCACTGAGGAAGACTTTGACAGGTGTAATGGTGACACAGGGGGGGACAACTGGTGAGGCCTGACAGGATGTTTACTTGACACCATATGGCACAAAGGGGATGAAAGTCCAGATTTATGATACCTTCAATATGTACCAAATACAGAACTATGAGCTGCAGGAGGGCACAGAAGTGATCCATAATGCACATCCATGCCCCCTAACATGCATCAGCAAGCCACACAGGGAGCCTCCTACCCGCACGAGTGTCAGATTATCATCTGCCAGCTGAGATATTAGAGACACGACGTTGCGGGATGACGCGGTGCCTCGATCTCTTTGTTGTCTGTCGCCGCTGCCCGCTTCGGTTTCTGTTTCTGAGGAACGCTCCGGCATGTTGTTGACATTTTCTCGACGCTCGTCCGACGCTCCGCCCGTGTGGGAGGGACCTGCGAGGGGAGCCGTTGTGTAAAGTCTCCGCCCTGTGGTTCACTGTGGACATGACAGGAGGGCTGCTGGAGTGCGTCTTCAAATATGTGCTATAATTAAAAAAAATTAATGAAAAAGCGCTACAAAATATCGCAGCACTTTGCATTCTTTTGTATTGAATAGCTGATTTATTTTTGTTGTTTTTTGTTTGTTTTTTTGCACAAAAGGAGAAAAGTTGTTCATGCACATTGCACCTGAGGGACGGGATCAATCTATTAACCCAATAAACGTGCGCTGGGATCATCTTTGTCTGCACAGGTTGACCCAGATAACTTCATATCTGCAGTGGAAGTGCATGGAAAAAAAAAAAAAAAAAAGCTCAGACAGACAATACAACCAGGCTCTTATTTATATCCACGATGCAAAAAATGATATATATTTTTTCCAACTAACGTTAAATTATAAAAGTATTATAATTGTTCTTGCCATGCAGTAGATGTTGCCGTAGAGAAATATGTTTAGTAACAGGCACCAGTGAAGGAGCGACCACTGACTGTATGACAGATGCACCGGAGCTCTCATCTTGTAAACTGTGAAGTCATGGAGCTACTTGAAGACGGATGACGCCCCCATTACCACAAATTGGCCAATAGGAGTTGAGAGGCAGAGTTGTCCTCCTGGCCGCCATTAAAGAATTCAATCCATGAACTGAAATAATGGAAATCTGCAGGACCCATGGATCAGGCAGAGGAAACGTAGCCGATGAGTAGCCTCGCCGATTTGGCATTTCGTCCGTGTTGAGAGTAGTTTTACTATGACGGAGCGCTGTGATGGTTTTAGCGGAAAGGAGGGCGGTGTAGCTAATTGTTTTATTTAGCTAGCAAGCTAGCGTTGGTTGGAGCTCTGGTATGTTAGCTTTTGTGCTAGCAGGCTAGGAGAGATCAGGGGGAGGGGAGAGTTCCTTTGCTTTGAAATTGTTTCAGATCAGCTAGCTGGCATTAGCATTAGCACACCAGGGACTAAGCTTTCGGGGTGAAGTTTTTTTTTTAGTTTTCGAGCTCGTATTTGTTTTTTATTGCGCATCTAACTTTTCTGCTGTTTGATTCAGCGTTAGTCCAGGTCATGTTAACGTTGACTATTAGACGTTGAGGTAATGTAGCAGCAAGCTTGTGGCTAACCAGATCAGACAATACATTTCAAATAGGATTGATGAATCGAATAGCTCGAAGCTTACAGTTGACGCTATCTGACTGCCTGTCTAACGTTAGCATAGCTACCGGGCTAGCGGCGGCTAGCGCCGGTTAGAAGTTGTCTGGTTGACTAGCGGTGGTAGCTAGCTGTAGCTAGCAAGTTGGTCAGCGCTTTAACGGGATAATTACAACTGAACATCGCTTCGCCAGCGAGTTAAGAAGATCAGCTATTGCCCCCGATGGTGATTGAGACAATGGACTTTAACGTTACAACCACGCAGTGAAAGGATGAGTTCGTGCTTTGTACCAAACGGGGCCAGTTTGGAGGATTGCCACTCCAACCTCTTCTGCCTGGTAAGTCTCTGTGCTCTCTGCGCTAGCTAGCGCTAGCTTTGATACTGAGAGGCCAGAAAGCCATTTTGGCTAATCAGGCAACAAGCTTTGTAACGTCAGTTGCAGACTGGCGTGAAGGCATTGGGCCTGCAACTTGCACATCGTTATCTAACGTTAGCTAACTTTCACAACAGAGACAGCACACACTGCAGCTTTATTTTATTCAAGGGTTTCTCACGAATATGGCGTAATTGTGTGTTTACACGGCTTTGGTGACAGAAATGTACTGCTAGCAAACGTTAGTTACATGATGGTAACAGGTCAGGCTAACAGGGGAATTTCTGGAAACATGTCGCAAACATCCTGTTTTACTTCGATTAAAGTGACACTGCAGTATTTATGGATAAAGAAAAAGCAAAATTAGTCTCATAGTTGGAGTTTTAAATTCTGCCAACTACTCTGTGTTTGGACTGACTTGCAGTGGTGCGTCACTAGTTGTTAATGACTGTTGAGTAAATGACTGCATGACAGTTATTTTCAGGCACGTTTGTGGTGTCACATGTACAACAAAGTACTGCAAAAACTTTCCAAGATGTCAGCACATCTTAGGTGTCAACTTTTCTTATTGAAAGTGATTCTCTGTATGACGGGACATGCATTACTTTCTGTGTAGAGGGAGAAAGCCCCTCGACCACTGAGTTCTGCAGTCAACAACAGATGATCGGTGAAGGTGATTGATGATTAAATTCTGATATTGTTTTTTTCTCCTCCTCTTTCAGGCCGATTTGACTGGAATTAAATGGCGGCGTTTTGTGTGGCAAGGACCCACCTCTTCGCCCATCCTTTTCCCTGTGACTGAGGAGGACCCTATCCTGTGTAGTTTCAGCCGATGCCTGGCGGCAGATGTGCTGAGTGTGTGGAGGAGGCACCACACCCCGGGTCGCAGAGAGCTCTGGCTTTTCTGGTGGGGGGATGACCCCAGTTTCGCCGAGCTTATCCACAATGAACTCTCAAGTAAGTGCAGTCAACATCACCTCGAACATCAACATGTTCTCAGCAGGCTCAAAATTAAAAATTTGAATTCTCACAATATCACAGTAGGTTAAACTAAGATACAATTCTTTACCCAGAATGAATAACAACACTATTCGTGTGCATTCTATACAATATAAACAGGCGGTTCAGTGCTTTGGAATAATCACTATTCTTGATGTTGAAATCAGATAAAAAAAGCCTGTAATTGTTGCTGTTATTACTTTCTAGACCTGCTGCGCTGACAGAGAGTTGCAGGCAAAATTGGTCCATTTGTGGAAACTCGGCTCATGTTTAAACACGTTGGATGTTAGATGCCGATGCCAACCATTTTAACTGCGGCAAAGAGTTCTAATGCAGTTTTAATGATACAAAGTCTGATGATAATAACTTATGATAGACCGACCGATTTGCGGCTAACGGGTCTTTTTAAAGTCTCTAAAGCCTTGTGGAATCTATTGGCTCACAGCCACCAAGGTACAGACTTGTATGGCAGCATAAGAACAAGCTGTTGTGCATCACAGTCACCTGAAAAAGTCCTGACTTTGGAGGAAGGGTTCATTCAAGCTTTGTTGAAGGTGTACGCCACAGGATTTTCCTGAAGAACAAAAAAATGTGTAGACTCATACAAAAATGATTTCTTCAAGTTGTGGTGTCTCTATCTGCAGAGACCCTTCACTTGTCCTGTATTTTGTTAGTATATTGCTGTGCTCGGGATGTAGGAACATGGTTGATTGTTGAGTCGCATTCCCGGGTCATCAAATACCAATGACTGTAAACCAAACCGTTGTTGAATGAGACTCAAGAATCAACCATCTTTTTCCAGAATCGCCAGATTGTTTACAGTCAGTGGCCGACAAATCCTGCAAAGCATGCCTTTTAATAACCATATGTGTGAAAAAATTGCCATGAAAAAGCACCAAAAATGTCCATGAGCAGGCTTAACCTGCAGAACACATTTAGAACCGATCGCAATGTTTCACTTTATTTGTAAATGTTCTGTTAATCTTAACAGTTCAGGGACTTTTTGCATCTTGTTATTGCATTATAACTAATAAGATTGATGAACTCAAATGTTAGTCATATGTTTTAATGGGTTATTTCAATTATTACTGTGCTCAGTTGTTTACAAAGTCTAGTACGTCTCCCTACAGTCCAGTCAATAAGTCTGAGACCATTAGACAAAATATTTCTCAAATCCCTTTTTTTAATTTCGAGCTGGAATGGGCTCCACAAGTTTGTCCAGTTTATGGATAAACTTGTGGGGTCCATGCTAGCTCAAATACATGCTCTCACTAAAGCTAAAGGGGCACATACCAAATACAAAGATATTCTGAAATACATTTTCAAATATCATTTGTGATGAGACAATAGTTTTAAATCCCCAAAATATAACTAGTGATCTCAGACTTTTTGACTCTACCATTTATGTGTGAAACCCAGTAGGCATACAAGTATCAGGTTTGTTTGTTGAAAGCATGTGGTTTAATGATGTCTGCCTTGTTTCTAGGTGAGGAGGATGGCGAGTGGGAGAGCGGCCTGTCCTACGAGTGTCGAACGCTCCTGTTCAAGGCCATCCACAACCTGCTGGAGCGTTGCCTCATGAACCGCGGCTTCGTCCGCATCGGCAAGTGGTTCGTCAAGCCATACCAAAAGGAGGAGAAGACCATCAATAAGAGGTATGTCCGGCTTCAGCAAAGTTATATGACATGCCGTAAATTGTCAAATTAAAGCCCACACTCAGCTAATGGTCAGGTCAGAAGTTATACTTGGGGTGCCTTCTGTTTGAATGCCCTGGGAATTGCCTGAGACTCCACCTGTTGTATTGAAACAACACAGTCCTGCTATACTCAGCTGTCTTCTTACTCACTGCTGACGGATGCTGCTTGTGTTAAGCGACTGTTAATGAATCTCAGACTCTTCCAGTAAAAATGAAGAGAATATGCTTCCTAGAAAGCCAGAAACGTTTCTATACGACCATTACTTTTACTAGATGTCTTGAATTGTACTCATGCTGCTCAGGCCTTGAAACATGCGGAGGTTGGGTATTACAATTGTCTTTATAAAGAGATGGATTACAGTGTATTACAGTGACATATTTGCTACGTGAAGCATTGTGCTTGTTCAAGACAGATGATTATGTGTGTCGTACATGTGCGTTCTGCCTCATCGGGCAGATGTCCACACTGTTAAACTACTCATAACAATTCCTGTCCTCTGACGGCCTTTAATAGTCAAAATTCCCATTTGGGATTCAACTGGAGAAATTCTGCTTGCAGCTGTATTGTTTCAACTCTGTTGTTCCAAGATGATGCCTGTTTCTGGGAATGAGGCATCATCTTCTAAAGAGGAAAATGGCTTGAACAGATGCACACTAGGCTTGGCTTCAGCAGTGTAACAATGACACAAGACTGTTTACTACCTGATGCGCTGGTTTAACTACTGTTTCTTTTTTTTTATTTGTTGAATATTCTCGAGTTAGTTTGAACTTACTGATAAGGTTTACCATTTTTATACCTAAAGTGTTGGGGAACTGTTGTTCTTCTTACTTTCCATGTTGCAGGGATCAAATTCATAAGTAGAGCAGCACTCAGTATGTCTGCAGTGGCCCAACAGTCCCCTTTAATTCAATCAAGCCTAATCCAATATCAAATAATTTCAATACGCTGCATCCAGATTTTTATTTGGATCCATATCAGTTTGTACTCACTCATTGATACCAGCCACCTGTTTTATATCCCACTAGATCCATGGGTTGTTTCCTGAGAAATGGGGGATTACATTTTTTCTTTTTAAAGGCCCTGTTTCACAATGTTAAAGATAGTGAGGAAAAATTCCCAGATATGCTCTAAAAGTTAATGCGGTCAATTCTGTGTTGAGACCCATCCTTTATCCAAGTTTCGTGGAAATCTGTTCATTAGTTTTTTGTGTAATCACAAGGGATTTTGCTGACCAGCAAGCAAACAATTGGACATGGGCGAAAACAAAAGTTTTGCAGTTTGAACTTTAAATAAGTTTTCTTTACACTGTATTCATTTGAAATGAATCATTGCATACTGTCATTATTCATGGAATCAGGGTTAACAACTAGATCCAAGTTGCTTTGACTCACCAAAGTTCCTGCAGTTCCCAGAGAACGTGTTGATTCCTGGAATGAAATCAGATAATGCTGCGATGGAGCATGACGGGATTATTACTGTTTTAATGTAATGGCATAATCAGCCTGACACATTCTCACCTGTTTTAATAGCAGCATGTTGCATAATTGCAACATCAGTTTAGACAGTTCCAAGGCTATTAATAGAACACCACTTCCAGGGTAATGTTTAATGTCCACCTCCACTTTCCCCAACTGCACTGTAGAGTTGCTCTGTGTTGTTGTTGTAGAAATACAAGCTTGAGGTGAACCAGCGGCGGCACATAAATAACTGTCTGGTTCAGAGAGGGGTTCTGTGCAGCTGCGTTTCCTTACCTCTCGCACATAACATAACGGCGGTGACATAGATTTAGCGTCACCCTTGCCCTTGAGTGAGGGGGGCTGCCGGTGTATCCTGGAGTTCCCTAACGAGCTAATTCAAGCCTCTGCTTTTTGGCTGCGTTGATCCAAGCTGACTTGTGTTTGATGCACAGCCCCTTTGGCTCGGCTCCCTCTGGCAGCTTCGCCCAATGCTTTCAGAGAGTTTTAGCAGCTATATAAAAGAGTTGTTGCATGGTGCAGGAGGGGGATTTTCTTGCGCGGTGGTGTCGAGCTTCTGTTTTTGCATAAAGATGTCTACAAGTGTGTGTTGAGGCAGCACCTCTGACAGAAGAGTCTGGCAGCCTCGCTGTCGCCTGCCTGCCCTCTCTGGCTGGTAAACAGGGCAGTCTTTGGAAAATGCTGAGTGTGCACTGTGGTTTTACAGCAACCATGTCAACAAGTACTATTTTAGTGCATTTAGCCGCCTGGCCTTCCAGAAGTAGTTAGAAAATAAATGTGAATATTGTTTTAACAACGCACGACTATAATAATCTCACACAGTTTTTTTTTTTTGCCTGTGCTTTGCGAGATGGTTTGATAAAGATTCAGACTGCGGTGAAGCACAGCGTGTGTTATGTGTTACATCTGATTTGAGGTGTCAACAGGCTGTCATGTCTCAGTGAAAGCAACAGTTGTGACCTGAAAGCTTGATGGATCAAACATGCAAGGAACTGCTCTTCTCGCATCATCTCTACCAGTTTTCAATCCTCTCTTTCCCTCTCCAGTAATTCCTAACAATGATGGAGAGTACACTGATAACCTCATTAGTCAGCTTGGGTACAAATGTCTCTAAACATTGCAATGCCTCTTTTCGCAGTGAGCACCTGTCCTGTGCGTTCACCTTCTTCGTGCACGGCGACAGCAACGTGTGCACGAGCGTGGAGATCGCTCAGCATCAGCCTCTCCAGCGACTGGGGGAGGAGCACCTGAGCCTCGCCCAGCAGAGCTCCAGCCCCTTGCAAGGTAGGTCCATGTGTTTTTATAACGCAGTTTCCTTTGGCTTTATTAATGGCGTTATCCTACATAAGTATCCTCTCTGCCCTGCAGTCATCCTGAGCCCATACGGCTTGAACGGGACCCTCACCGGGCAGGCTTTTAAGATGTCAGACCACCCAACTCAGAAGCTCATAGAGGAGTGGAGGCAGTTTTATCCCATAAGCCCCAATCCCAAGGAGGTCAAGGAGGAAGACAAGATTGAGGATTCGGACTGGGAGGACGACTCACTAGCAGCTGTAGAGGTCCTTGTCGGTAAGAGACCATAATGTGTAAATGAGACTTTGATGATTGTTGTGTCAAGCTTTGTATGTATATTTTAAAGACTAATTTCAGTGATGTCAAAATTTTAATTGGGTTTGAGTGAAACAGGGCTGGAAAGTCAGAAAGTTTGAGAAACTGACATCCTGGGATTTGTTGACTAGTAATACGTAGTATCTTACAATAAGTGGTATGGTGTCCTTTTCATAAAAGCTTGTTCTGGAGATCAACATATAGCTGCATACAGATGTAGGAAAGTCTCAGTCTCTGAGTTTTCTTGTGCATTATTGATATGGATATGTATAGACTTAAAAAACAAACGCATCAATCCAACAGGATTTTCGTCGAGACAATGATCTCAATCTTAAAATTGTTGATGCATTTTTTGATATATAATTGCCTGTTTGGTTGCAGCGGGTGTGAGGATGGTGTACCCCTCCTGCCTGGTGCTTCTCCCCCTGTCAGATCTGCCGGCTGTGGTCCCTCAGGGCTCAGCCAACACTTCAGGAAGCCTGTGCGGTGCTCAGCAGGGCCAGGCGGCCCACAGAGATCCTGCCATGTCCTCTGTCACTCTGACTCCTCCGACGTCACCGGAGGAGGCTCAGACTGGTGAGTCTTGGAGCTGCACAATGAGGAGACATACACATTTTTCAGCCTGAAATGCTGCATACTAAGTGTGTTGCACTTTCTTTGTCTTGCAGATTATCAGCCTGCCCAGAGGTGGCTCAAGTTGTCCTCTGCATCCGACGGCTACAGCTCTAACAACACTCTTCATGGGGGTAAAATCCCTCGCAGGCTGGCCAGCCAGATGGTGGAGTCTGTGTGGCAGGAGTATAATATTAACCGTACAGGGCACAAGTATGTTTAGCATCATCTCTTCCTCAAAATTAGCATTGCCAGTCAAAGAAGTGCCTTCATGCTGACTGAAATGTGAATGTTCCCTTTTTAATAGGAGGAAGTTTACAACCTTGACCAATGGCACCTGTGAGGATGAGTCCGACAAGACTGGACTTTGGGATTTTGTGGAGCCCACTCACAGGCCGCATTGCAACTGCTCACGGTAAGTTGCATGATGCATTCACATGGGATTTTTTGTTTATAGTAAAGAAAGTATCTTATTAGTATTGTTTCTGTTGTCATGTAGACATAAGAATCAGAAGCAGCGATCCAACAGCACCTCAGGACACCTGCCTTCATCCGGCCAGCCCGCTCAGCCGGCCCCCAAGCACAAGCTGGGCGAGAAGTTGGAGAAGGGCGAAAAGCAGCAGAAGAGGCCTCAGACGCCGTTTCACCACCGCAACTCTGTGAGCGAGGAGCAGTCGCTGGAGCCGCAGACTCAGAGGCTTTGTTTAAGATCGCAGGAGGAGGGCTCGTATCCCAGCCTGCACCACGTCGACACGGTGCCCTCCAAAGCCCCCACGCTGCACACGCACGGCCCGCCCGCTGACCTTGTCGGATCCCCGCCCCCGCCTCCTCTCAGCCCACACCCCTGCGACCACGTAGAAGGTGACATGACTCCAAGTGGCATGAAGAACTCATCCACGCCCATCCACCAACCGTTCTACCCGCCGTCAGTGGAGCCCTGTCTGCTGCCACAGAAGGGCTCGTCTGAGGAGACTCCGCTGGAGAACATGCCCATGCCTCTGCCATTCCCCCCAGCCTACAGTGAAACCTTGGAGCCCACCGTCTTTGTGGGCTCAGCCATCAACCCCAATGAAGACTCCACCCACAACCCCTGGAAGTATTTCAACCTTCCCAGGAAGAAGGCCACCAACTTCCTGACACCAGCGCTACCTGTGGATAAAATCCGGAATGATGATTCTGGGGGAGGCGGAGGATCAGAAAGTGTCGTGTCCATCACTGAGTGCGTATTTCATCACTCATCATCAGCTGCATCGAAAGTGTAGCCTGTCTGCATTTTTTCTAAGCATCTGTGTAAAATCACTTTCCTCTCAGGGTGATGTCGGGCTCCACGCATCCGCTGAAGGTGTCCCAGGAGCTTGTCAAGACTTATGCCCAGCGGAGAAACAGCCATCTTGTCTCCGCCACAGGAGACGGAGAACACGGCGAGGAGCCAGACCCTTACGCCTTTGTCGAGGGAGACGAGGAGTTTAGCTTCACAGAGAAGAAGGACAAGGCCGGAGCTGACAGAGAGGGCAACAAGAAACACAAGGTGGGTTGATTAAAGATGGTGGGAGTTCTGGCTGACATCTGCTTCTGCTTCTCTTTAAAGTATTTGCTGGTACCTGGGATTTTAAGTGCGTGCATGGATGAAAAGAGTTGTGTGTTCCCGAGAGGTGATGATTTTTAAAGTCACATAACGGAGTCAGGATTTGTTTTTAAAGTTTATGTCCCATCAGTCTTTTTGCTACATTGGGGTATCAAGAGTGTGAACGGCAATAGTCGGGGCTGTTGAATGTGTTCGCTCTGACTGAAGTTTGCTTGTACCACACTTAAACCAATCAATCAATAATCCAAAAGAGTCAGCGAATAATTTTCTGAACTTAATCATTAAAATAACTT
Organism: Sparus aurata; assembly: GCF_900880675.1. Taxonomy (NCBI): domain Eukaryota; kingdom Metazoa; phylum Chordata; class Actinopteri; order Spariformes; family Sparidae; genus Sparus; species Sparus aurata. The sequence continues at coordinate 11,673,412 of NC_044188.1, read as the reverse complement.
TAAGCATTTTAGAAAGTTTGGCTTTTGGTTACAAGTAGTTTGGTAAAAAATGAGAAAGTCCTGCTATTTCGGAATCAGTACTGAAACACGGGCATCTGCTCTTCCTCACTGGTAATGAAATGTTGTCAAACAGTTCCCAGCTGTGGCAGTCCTCCAGGGTGTTTCTTAGAGCTACAGTTTAACGCCAAAGTCCATGTTGGGATGTAGTGAACCGCAAACAAACAGAAGTTTATCACAGCAAATAAACTTTTGTTTGTTTTGGCCAGTCCTTGTAATCACTTAACAGTGCCATGTGGAGTTTTATTGTAAACAAACAAATGTGTTTATACTCAGGTGCAGGTGCGACTGTGTGCATGTGCGTGGTGGCCCACTCATAAAAACTACCTTTACTTTTAACATGTTGAGATTGTCAGAATAAATTGGATAACCAGAGCTTTGTATGTCAGTAAAACTGGCAGCAGTTTTTTTTCTGAGATTAAAATGATTTTCTTTTTTCAACCCAGGGGGATGAAGGGGCTGGATCTTCAGCAGACGGTGAGAACACCTTTCTTTTTTTTCTGTTTAGCACCTCAGTTTGACATTTAATTAGATCAAAAGTTTGGAGATTGATGTCTTGTTCAAGCTCTCCTCTGTACTTTGTGTTGCGGTGCAGACGGTCAGGGTCCATCCGGTAATAAACCTTTAGCCTCGACCAGCCTTATTCACGAGTTCGACTTGGCGGTTTCCTACAGCGACCTGGATAAAATCTTCAACTCGGATGAAGATGAGCTAACGGTGAGTGCATCGGTGTGGTGAATGAAATTGTTGGTGCTGCTGCTGATGGTAAAGCCTGTTGAAAATTGACACTGAAGATGTGCTTAGTAGATTTATTTTCTCTGTGTCCGTTCAGCCTGGATCCAAAAGAGCTGGAGTTGGCGGAGAGGACAAGTTTGGCTGTAAAGACTCAAAAGCGTCCACGTTGGACCCTCTGTCTTGCATAAGTAAGAAGACTTCGCATCAGTTAATCAGTGTGCGTTGTCATATTTATTCACACATTGTTTCAAGAGATTTAACAACCCCTTGTTTCTCCAGGCTCAGCAGATCTGCACCAGATGTTTCCCACTCCGCCCTCCCTGGAGCAGCAGGGATACTCTCCCATGAACTCCGGCAGCAAGGATAGTCTGGAAGCAGGGGCAGGCCTCACCCTGTTGGACGGCAGCCAGCTCAACAACCACTTCAAGATGGAGGTGGAGGAGGGATTCTGCAGCCCGAAGCCATCTGAAATAAAGGTACGACATGTCACACACCTGCCAAGTGTGGAGCAATCGGAAAAATGTTGCTACATCAGTGTTGTTCACCCTTCTCACTGTGCCTTCAGGACTTCTCCTTTGTGTACAAAACCGAGACGAGCCAGTTGTTCATCGGCTGTTCCATGTACGCCCCCCTGAAGACGCTACCCAGCCAGTGTCTGTTGCCTGTCAAACTGCCAGAAGACTGTGTGTACACGCCCAGCTGGACCATGGGCAAAATGGAACTGATACCCCCGGTGACGAATGTCAACCTCCTCACCAAAGACAGGTTGGTGCATTAAGTGTCAACAGTGGGTCATAGCTGTCCTTCATTGCAGATGGTTGTCCTCCAAGGGTGGTCAGTTTATTTCAGAACGGTGTGAAAGGGATTGTTAAGGGATGAGTGCCCATTTATAGATGCCTGGGTTATTAAAGTAGATTTTCATTATGTTCATTTAGATGTTGGGCTGCAACTAACTAAATCAGTGTTTCACAAAACCAAAGATGATTTCCTCCAATGTCTTCTTTTGTCCACGACCCTAAGATATGTTTTGTTTACTGATTCATTGATTTATTAAAATAGTTGTTGGTTGGTTTAATAGTTGCCAACTATTATATTTTTGCAGCTCTATTTTATTGTTTATTGTTTGAAAGCAACATATAACTTACTGTATAGATTCTTGTATGAGCAACAGTTTTTACCTCACACCTGGATCATCACGTGGCATTCAGTTGTAGATGCTGCCATGAAAAAACTAACACTAACACTAACAAAACAAAGAATCAAAAGATGATTAAGTATTTCATCTCTGTCCATCTCTTCCAACAGTAACGTCCCAAGTGTGGAGCCGGACTACAGCCAGACCTACACCCCTCAGACCCACACCCCATTCATGTCCAGCAGCGCCCCTCCCAGCAACAGCGGCACCGGAATCCTGCCCTCCCCGGCAACGCCGCGCTTCTCCGTGCCCACGCCTCGCACCCCACGCACTCCACGGACGCCCCGCGGCCCTTCAAGCGTCCAGGGCTCCCTCAAGTACGACAACTCTGACCTTTACTCGCCCGCCTCCACTCCCTCCACCTGCCGACCGCTCAGCTCCGTCGAGCCGGCCACTGTGCCCTCCATCCCCGAGGCACACAGCCTCTACGTCACCCTCATCCTCTCTGAGTCTGTCATGAACCTCTACAAGGACTGCAACTTTGAGAGCTGCTGCGTGTGTGTCTGCAACATGAACATCAGGGGAGCAGACGTGGGCGTGTACCTCAAGGACAACGGCGAGGCTCAGTACCCCTGCACTTGTGGCTTCAGCGCCGTCTCCAATCGGCGCTTCGGCCAGTTGGCCGGGTTGTTTCTGGAAGACGAACTTGAAGTGGTGGGACGGGGCTCAGACTCCAGTCGGGACACGGAGCGGTGTTTCGAAGAGCTGCGAGCGACCACGGCGCACAAAGCTGGCGGCATGATGGAGAAACCTCCAGATGAGCTCATCCTGCTGCTGCAGGACCAGTGCACCAACCCGTTCGCCCCGATGGCAGGCGTGGAGTACACCAAGCCGAGCTCAGCCACCAGCTCATTTCTGAGGGTGGAGGAGAGGGACTGTTACAACGACTGCTACATGGCGCTCGAGCACGGCCGGCAGTTCATGGATAATATGTCAGGAGGCAAAGTAGATGAAACACTAGTGAAAAGCACCTGTCTTCATCAGTGGCCAAAATGCAAATGTGAGTATTTTTGTATCAGTTTGTCTTCTAACTACAAGATTATGTTCCTCACTTTTCATTCCTGACCTCAAGCATGTTCAAGTTAAGACTTCTTTCTCTTTGTTCTTCCTCCTGCAGCAGCAGACATGAGCAAGCTGTTCTCTCAGGATGTCCTGCGGGTGTTGTTGTCCCTCCAGCCTGTGCTGCAGGACACCATTCAGAAGAAGAGGAGTGTGCGCTCGTGGGGCGTTCAGGGACCGCTCACCTGGCAACAGTTCCACAAGATGGCCGGGAGGGGATCATATGGTACGTTGAAATTGTTTGTTCCTTATCATGCTTATCTCTATCACATTTACAGAGCACTTTGTGGAATATTGTTAGACCTTTGCCCTCTTCATTTCACTCCAGGTACAGATGAGTCTCCCGAGCCTCTGCCCATCCCGACCTTTTTGGTCGGTTATGAATATGATTTTGTGGTGCTGTCTCCTTTCGGGTTGCCCTACTGGGAGAAGCTTCTCCTGGATCCTTTTGGATCTCAGAGAGATGTGGGATACGTCGTCATCTGCCCAGAAAACGAAGCTCTGCTCGGCAAAGCGAAGACATTTTTCAAAGATTTGAGTGCTATGTATGAGGTACGCACCTGGTGGATAAAACTCGTCCTTCCTGTCACGACATGCCCACGAAAAACAGTTCCCACTCTTGTGAAATGATTCACACTGTTTCATTGTCGCATTCAATCCCTATTTCTTGACAGGCATGCCAGCTGGGACAACACAGGCCCATCTGTAAGAGTCACCCAGAGGGCGTATTGAAGGTCGGCACCACAGAAGGAAGGAGCTTGACAGAGCAGCCCCTTAGTGACTGGTTCCTTAAGATGGCTGCCAGAGACGGAAACAATGAAGCCTTTAATAAGCTCAAACTCTTTGCTCAAGTGTGCCGCTATGATCTAGGTAACATCTTTAAATTTAAAACCCATCATTTGTAAGAAACGTGTTGTTTGTAAAAATTATGATTGACCTTTTTTTTCTCTCCTTTTCAGCTCCATACCTGTCAGAGCAGTCTTTAGACGGCTCTCTGTTGTCGCAGCGCAGCCCCGTCGTGCCCTCTCCCGCCTCCTCCGCGTCATCCCAGACCTCCAGCTCTTCCAGCACCTCCTCAGGACCCCAGAGCACCAACACTACCAGCTCCAGCACCAGCTCTGCCCAGTCGTCCCAGGTCAACAGCACCCCTCCCTCGTCCTCCTCAGGCTCCCAGACTATCGGGGGAATGAAGCCAAGCTCCTACTCGCCATTTGGGACGGCAGGCTTACAGGGCAACGCGTCTCAGAATGGACCGCAGTCAAACTCGCAGGGTGCCGGGGGGCTGGCGGAGAACGGACCCTCTGCCAACCAGCCTCAAGTGCCCGCAGAGGCGCCAGAGAGGTGAGTGTCAATTAATCATCCAGACAGAGAGATTGTATGTCCTTTGTTTCACAGCTCTGAGAAGCGTTTTGTTTTAAAACCTTTTTCTGACACAGCTGTTGCTCTGCTGATGGCAGATTTTTTTTTTGCTAATGAAACATTTGATATCTCAGTAAACACTTGTGTAAAAGTATAGCACGCCAAGCCGAGTCTAAAAACAGTGTGTCTGTATTTAAGCTGCGACAGACGCTGTTGTCCACAACTGAGGGGATGCGATATGTCTTGCATACTTGTCATCCAGTGGTGCATGTGAACCTCCAACACACGAGCAAAAGAGCAAAGCCAGTCACTGCTTTTTACGGTGGCAGTGCTGTGAGGCTGCTCGCAGACAGAAAGGATGCAAAAGATGATTAATGATGTTGTTTCGATTGTTTTACTTACTTTTAAGTTGAATAATATGCTCAAATTTAATTAAACTGAAAACATTTCTTAGCCAGTACACAATTTCTTCTGACTGGCTTATCTCAAGTATTTATGCTTTATACATACATAATATACTTACTGTTATTCTCCAGAGTAGGCGTGGGAATCCGAGTTGGGATAAAATTCATGATACACTGCCTGTGATTCAGCAATAATCGATACATTGCAGCATCATCTGTATAACTATAGGATACAAAATACTCCTAAAAAGGCAAAGTGTAGGAATTATGTATTTATTCACTGCATTGTGGTCTCAGAGATTGCCACTGAGATGAAACAGATCATCACGCACACCAACTGCAGCTTGTCCATGTTCATGTGTCCCATTAATCCAATGTGCCACATGTTTGAATAAAAATGTAGATATTTGACACCAGCATAGCAATCTTTAGGAGTAACTGTGGTATGATTTTAATTGTGCGGCGACCTCTGGCTCATCTGTGTTGTATTCACGTAAAAAATCCTTTGTCTCGTCTCATCAGCACAATGGAGAGAGACAAAGTGGGGAAGCCGACAGACGGGGAGTCCCACGCCGTGTCCTTCCCGCCTGCCATCGTGGTGTACATTGTCGACCCGTTCAGCTACGAGGACGCGGACAGAGAGGTCCACTCCAGCGCCTACACGCTGGGCCTACTGCGCTGCTACATGGAGATGCTCCAGTTCCTGCCCGCTCGCATCAGAAACGCAGTCTCAGTGCAGGTACGGGCCAACGTCGCAGTCTCATTGTTTGTTTACTTAATAATTGAGTCTACCACAGTATCAGTAGAGGGACCGGTTAAGATCACACAGTTGCTGATGAGCTGTGATTGTTGTCGTCTTTGCCAGTTTAGCTCCAGCAGAGCAGGTTAGCAGCAGCCACAAAGGGAGGTGAGAAAGAGCAGGGGACTCATTAACAGCCACTAATAGAGGTGTTAACTTCCACACCTGTGATGTAGTGACATAAGATTGCATCAACATGCCAGAGGGAATATTTGAAGCAGTGGAGGTGTGAACGTGGTAACGAGTCACTTCCAGCAGGTTTAATATCCTTCTACTTATCTTGTGTCACTGGATTTTGTCTTTTTTTTCATATTCATACTTGATTTGATTTTTGATAGCCATTATTAAAACATGCATGGTGCTGCTGTGGAAGCAGTATGTTTTTACATTTACTTCAGTTTATTTTACACATTTGTTGATTCAATTTCTCAAACATCACTTTGAACTTAAAATGCAAATATTTAAGGTACACTTAAAATAAAACAAACAATAGGAAAACCTTTTTCCCCCTAGGTTTTGTTCTTGTAATTTCATGACTTTAATCTCAGAATTTTTCTCACAAATGTACAACATTAAACTCAGAAATTCTTTCCTAATATTCTTGGAATATGAAATTAAATTAGATAATCATAATAACTAGTCCCATGACGGAGAGATTTGCAGTGTTACAGTAGCAAATGGGATAGCAAAATATACATTAGCATTTATTTAAAAAAGAAAAGTAAAAAAAGCAAGACATAATAAAAGGAAATAAATTCCAAAATATAAACAAGAAAACAAACTCAACAGTTGAATTTTTACCATTGCACATTGGAATTACATGTAAGAATATTGAAATAACCCCCTACCCCGGTTACATAATTCTTATTTGACCAACTAAAGCCCTTATATGCTGTCATAGAAACAAGCCAATATTACTGAAATGAAAAGGTGTGAAACCACAGATGTGTACATATGAAGATCAAACACAAACTGAAAGGTCAGCTTTCTAGATCAGAGCTCAACAGATGCGTAGCCACAACCCTGCCTAAAGTTACACACTGTTACCTGTTCTTCTCAGATTGTTCCCTGCCAGTATCTGCTGCAGCCGGTACACAGCGGCGAGCGTCACGTCTACGGCCAGCACCTCAAGTCGCTGGCCTTCTCCGTGTTCACTCAGTGTCGTCGGCCTCTGCCCAACTCCACCAACTTCAAGGCTCTGACGGGCTTCGGCCCCGGTCTCGCCATCGACATGGCGCTCAAGAACCCAGAGGTGACTGCTTGTAATTCTTGAAAAAAGGACACAGTCAGACGTTGTGTTGTCTCTCTTTTTAAACTAACAAGTTTTCTCTCCGTGCAGAGGCCCGAGTGTCTGCGTTTGTACACGCCGCCCTTCATTTTAGCTCCTGTGAAAGACAAGCAGACGGAGCTCGGGGAAACGTTCGGCGAGGCCTCGCAGAAGTACAACGTCCTGTTTGTCGGCTACTGCCTGTCCCACGACCAGCGCTGGCTGCTGGCCTCCTGCACCGACCAGCACGGAGAACTGTTGGAGACCTGCATCATCAGTATTGATGTCCCCAACAGGTAAGTGCACTCGTGTACAGAAACAAAAACAAAAGCACGCAGGATCCAAAGTCGATATTTAAAGTCCACGTGTTGTATGTGTTTCAGGGCTCGCAGGAAAAAGGGCTCAGCCAGGCGAGTGGGTCTGCAGAAGCTGTGGGAGTGGTGTCTCGGCCTGGTGCAGGTGACATCTCTGCCGTGGAGGGTGGTCATTGGACGGCTTGGTAGAATGGGTCACGGCGAGCTGAGAGGTACACACACACACACACACTTGCAGAACATGTAGATGTGTAGAAATGCGTGAACACACACTGATGTGCTCTCATCTTCTTCCAGACTGGAGTATTCTGCTGAGCAGGAGGAACCTGCAGTCTCTCAGTAAACGTCTGAAGGAGACATGCAAGCTCTGCGGCATCTCTGCTGCTGACACTCCCAGCATCCTTAGCGCCTGTCTGGTCGCCATGGAGCCCCAGGGTTCCTTTGTCATCATGCCAGGTAAAAGGGGAAAAAGGGGGGGGGGGGGAGTAACATGGTTATTCTGAAGTTGTAACAGTAAAGTTTGCAAGACTCCAGATCTGATGGTTCCTCCGTCCTGTCCCTGCAGATTCTGTGTCGACGGGTTCAGTGTTTGGTCGCAGCACCACACTCAACATGCAGACATCGCAGCTGAACACACCTCAGGACACATCCTGCACACACATCCTGGTGTTTCCCACCTCAGCCATGGTGCAGGTCAACACTAACACCACAGAGCCCATCGACATCAACTTCAACCCCATAAATCCTGGTACGTCTCAAGATACTGAAGGGACTTTTTTTCTGTGAGAGAGACGCTCAATCAAAGTCTAACCCTGAGCTCTCTGCCTGTTTTTCTCTTTGCAGACGGATCTGATGGAATGGGAATCTTTGACCTGTTTGACAATGACATGGTGGATCCAGACCTCATCAACATCCTGCCCAACTCCCCCACGACCTCCCCCGTTCACTCTCCTGGCTCCCACTACCACCAGGGGGGAGATGGAAGCAAGGTTGGTCATCTTACCCAACTAATAAAAATTAAGTTTTTAAAAATTATGACAAACTTAGTTTGCAAAGCACCTTTCTTAAAAATGTCACAAAGTTCCGTTCCGTTCCGTTTTCTTTCCGCTTATCCATGAGGGTCGCGGGATGTTGCCGCTTTTTTTTTTTTTTTTTTTTTCCCCCTAAGGGGTTGCCGGGCTTACTGGGGCCAAATCCAGTCTTACTCTATGGGCGTAGGCCAGGGTACACCCTGGACGAGTCGCCAGCTCATCGCAGGACCCTTACTGATGGCAGTGGCTGCCTTCACAAGGTGCCAACTGCACATCAGGAGCAACTTCGGGGTTCGGTATCTTGCTCAAGGATACTTCGACTTGTAGCTCAGTCCCGCCCTGGGGAGCTGGGATTTGAACCAGTGATCTTCTGATCACCAATCAACCAGCTCTACCCACTGAGCTACAGCCGCCCCTAAAAATGTCACAAAGTGCTGGCCAAAAAGAAATAAAAACAGACAGAGCAGGTAAAATAGGAATAAAATCCTGTCACTGAAATGTAAATAAAAATATATATCAAACATTCTAAACTTGCAAAAAGAGTGAGATTTTCGGAAGAGATTTATAAGAAACCAGACTCGGTGTGTCTGAGTTCTATGGCAATAGTCTGATCACACTTTCTCACTCATTGTAAACTGAGATCAAACCAGCACGGCTTCGTCCACAGATGTCATTGTTCTAGAGCGAAGGTGCACAAACTTTTTCACTTTAGGCCCAAAACAGAAACTTCATGGTGGTACAGACGACGAAAGCAAACACATATCATGCTGTATTGTTAAGACAAAAAGTGCTACTAGGATCCCAAGTTCCTTTTAATTTACAGACTTCCTGCACAAAAGTATCAACCTGCTGGCCATGCTCAGGTTATGAAACACAAATGATTAGAGATCCTACATATTAATAGAAATGTTCTTTTCCTTGTTTTATTTTATTTAAATTTTTCAAAATTGAACCTTAACCTCTCCGCACCCACCCGCCCGCCGACGGGCGATTTCAGATAAATGACTGTATGTCTACACTGCGCAGTGACGTATCCCGCTTCAACTTTCATCAATATGGACATACTATACGTCGTTAGAAAGAGGAGAATCTCCGCAATTCATTCATCCAGTTGATTTTGCAGAAATCATGAGCACCAAACCATAAATCATTGATATTCACCAGCATGGTAAACGTGAGACACAAGAAACACACGGCGACTCCCTACCTTTGAAGCGGCCATAAAGCCGTAATATGTGTCCATTCCTCAATTATCTATATTCCAGTTGTCCGTAAGAATCCACTGATCAAAAGCATAAAAATGGTTTTTCATAAAATTATTCCAGCTTGTGAATATCGTCCTGTTAAATCCATTTGTTTACCGTCTGCCAACTTTGTCCGGCATATAAAGTTCATACTTTACCGGCCGCACCGAAATGTTTTCTAGTTCCTGTATGGTGATGTTGGGTATGCTTGTTTTCATCACTTTGCTAGCTACAAAATAAAAGTGTCCCCATCTTTTTCTGTTCAGTTTTCACCCCAGCAGAGCCCCTGAAGTAGATCGAGCGCTGCCTGTTTGAAGGACCAATAGACTTTGTTTACTGTTTTTCGTTGCCTTAGTATAGGAATAGCGTATTGGCTATCGACATGTCAATAACTCAGGCTTCTAGCCAATTATTTTACCTTTCTAATGAGGGCAGGCGTGCCCAGGTCAGGTATTTATGAGCCGAGGGGTTTCCGTGCGTCTGGCGACTCGTGGGCGGACTTTACGCAGCAGACGCACGGTGAAGAGACGCAGCAAACATTTACATTTCTTCGTAGGCATTTTCAGAGTTTACAATGCCGAAAGCCAGGAAGAAATCCAAATATATCCGAGAAGATGACCAGGAATGAACTATAGCATCATCTGATGAGAGTCAAGACAGTGAGTATGACTCTGAGAGAGAGGAGATGTTCGCTCAGGGACATGACGACATCTTAGATCGGTGAGTAACGTTATCTTTGATCATGTTTTATTTATTTATTTAGCCATGAGTGAAATTTGAATGAAAGTTAGTGGGTGGGGTTTTTTTTATGATTACAGTAAACAGTACAGTATACATTAGCATGTCATAAATGATGCTAAATGGTTAGCGCCCCAGGGCCTTATTAGCCTTGCTAAGTCTAGCTAGCTAGCTAGCTACTCAACTACTCAACCAAAGTTATGTAATCCTTGTAATCCTATTCTATAATGTCAGGGTTTTCCCTGCCATTATACGGCTCAGGCGCGGCGCCCAAGCGTTTTTGCCTCCCGCCTAAGCAGGGTTCTCCCCAGACGGTGGAACAGCGGCGCTACACCGCTAAACCGCTAGTTCAGCGGCGCTATACTCCGAGCGTGACGGTGACGAGCGTCCGTCCGTCCCCCGGCTGACGGCGATGAGCGTCCGTCCGTCCGTGTCTCTCTCTTCCCCCACCCCCCGGGACAGACTATCCTCTAATTCCCTTTTATTTAGATTTTTTTTTTCAAGCTTGTAAACAAATTGAACTAGATCTTTTTCACTGACCAGACACTGGGAATATTCCCCCAATTCAATTATTCTGTTTATGTACAGTTATTTCCCTGATGGTTTTGTGTAATATATAATATCATATCCGTGTTTATTTGTTTCCTATGTAAATAACACCCCATTGAAATGCATTTATATATTTTTTCATTATATTTGGTAACATTTGTGCATTGCATTGTGTTTTGTAGGTCACAGTCTGACAGTGACGTGGATTGGGAGCCTCAAAGTAGGACACTCAGACGCCAAACCCCATCTCCTGCTGAAGGTGGTCGGCAGATGCGGCAACAATCGTCTGCATCCACCAGTGCTACCTCCCCCGCTTCATCTTTCACTGCCCCCTCTGGCTCAGGGGAAGCTGCAGCTTCTACACCAACTGCTGGACGTTCCCGTGCTGCCAGACGTGCCCGGGGGAGGGGCAGAAGAGGAGGATCCTCCAGAGCACATAGCTCCCACACGGAGGAACAACAGTGGCATGATGTGGGGGATGACGACGTTGAGCCTGCTCAAGTTGCCTTCATGCCGGTGAGACAGCCCGGACCACAGCAGGAGACCAGAGTGGCAACCAGTCCACTGCAGTTTTTCAGATTGTTTTTCACCGACGCAGTGCTTGGGACTTTGATGGCAAACACTAATATTTTGTTGATATTGGCACAGTTATACATACAGTAATAGTGTATTGATAGATAATACAATCCTTGTTTGAAATTCAGTTCAGTATAGTCTGTCATTTTTGTATAATGGTAACTATTCTGTAGTGTCTTGTCACATGACAATATCTCAATATGGCCACCTAGAAGCGTGTGGAAACCCCTCCAACCACCCATCAAATGAATGTGTGAATAAATTATGTTTTGAATCATGGAGAAAGGTTTTATAGTCACCAGAATGCTTCAGTAATGTTTCCAGTGTCACAGAAGTGAGTAAAAGCATTTGGCACAATTTGGCCATTTGGAGACGTTTTGGAGAGGTTCGTGGACGCCAGTGACACCACAAACTAAAACCTCCATAACTCCCATAAGGGTAGGCCTAGAAGTCAAAAATTTCACCCAGGTGTAGTTGACAAGATGAGGAAGGTATGTGCTATATTGCCATATGCCTTACATAAAGCACATCCTAGTTATTGTTATTCAAATATGACCTATTATTTTCGAAGACAAAAAAAATGTTTTAGAGCCATGTTTGAACTGATGTCATTTTGGTTGTGTGTATGGTACATGCTAAATAAACACATTCACAGAAACTAGAGGTTGTCAGCTTTCAAATGGCGTATCATACATCCATCTCGGACTTGTAGTTCTTGTGTTATCAGCTTTTCCATTTGGGTATGCTAAATAGGTGAAGTTACTGAAAATAGGTGGGTGCGAACAGGTTAATGAGAGGCCCAAGTTGGCCCACAAGCCCCATTTTGAGCAGCCCATGTTCATTGGGTACACAAGTTAATAAATTAAAAATGTACAGACCATAAACAGTATTCACCTGCATGTCTGCTATGACAAAGAACCGAGACAGTTTGACACTTTGACAATTTTATGGAATTGTATTTTTTTAACACAATTTTGTGTCAAAATGAGGTTTTGACCCAGTGAAAGTGAATAATGTCTTGTTTGAGATGAAACCTGATGTTTGAAACTAGATATTTAAAAACTTTTTTTTTTTAATAAGGGCAACTTAAATGTGTGCTCAAACAGTGAGGTTACTGCTCCTGGGCAGATAAAAAAAAAACACATTTTCTTACCTGTAAACAGAATATAAACATAAAATTGAGAAAAATAAATCCAAAATCCTTTCAAGTCCAAAACTCATGTTGTAGCAGTCTTGTTGTGTTGATAATTCCGTCGGTGTCGTCCTGCAGGGTCAGGGTGCAGACCGGATGGAGTCCCACGAGGAGGCTCTGAACATCCTGCAGCAGCCGATGGCCTTGGGCTACTTCGTCTCCACCGCCAAGGCTGGACCGCTACCCGACTGGTTCTGGTCGGCCTGCCCTCAAGCTAAGAACCAGTGCCCGCTCTTCCTCAAGGTACACCAGCACTAAAACATTTATTTTGCAATAGTTTTGTTTCAGTCAGTCACATTCTCAATTAGGGTTTCAACTAATTTATTATTTTTATTAGAGGTTCATTGGCTGATTATTTCTCTACTTCTTGTTGTTACATTTTAAGTTTTCTTGTTGGTTTATTTGCAGGCAGGAACCAGATAATTTTATATTTCAGCTTGAAAAAACAGATTTAGACCAAATAAGTTTTAATTTTGAATCTAATTTGTATCTCCATCTTTTCTTCCCCCAGGCCTCTCTGCACCTGCACGTGTCTTCTGTCCAGTCAGATGAGCTTCTCCACAGTAAGCACTCCCACCCTCTGGACTCCAACCACACCTCTGATGTGCTCAGGTAAGCTGCTCAGATCAGAAGAGCCTGTATGATAAGATAAATAGAACGACTTGTATCAACTCTGCCGTCTGTCTGCCGTCTACATGATAGATTCGTTCTGGAGCAGTACAACGCCCTCTCCTGGCTGACATGCGACCCTGCCACCCAGGACCGACGCTCCTGTCTGCCCGTTCACTTCGTGGTGCTCACCCAGATGTACAACTTTATCATGAACATGCTCTGAACTCTAAAAACAGGATCAAACTGCTGAGATCTGATCAGTCGGAGTCGTGGATTTCCTGCTGCGAAGGAATCCCCGACGCTCGAAGGACCTCACACTCCATCAGGGCAAACGTGGAGGAAGCATCCCTCTTCCTAAATCCTCCCTGGTGTATCTCACACAACACTGACTGACGGACTGACTGGAAGTTTCCAATCAACCAATCAATCAATCAGATGCCAAGAATCCATTTTAAGCGTTTTGGAAGATCAAGGGACGTTTCATAAAGGAGAATAAATTGTCTTTTTAATGACTGTAGATTGCAATCTATGAAATTTTATCTTAATGAAATGCCTGCATATATTATTTATTGTAAGTTTTTAAATGTGGAATTTTTAATGCTTAATATCTTTTATATATTACAAATCCTAGAGGGTGTGTACATCTCACTGTAAAGGAATTGGTTTAAAAAGTGTAATTTTCTCAATTACAACACGGACAAACCTGTTCAAGTGAATTTGCTGTAGATTGCTTTTAGAATATTATTTTTTCAAAGGGTACAGACCTTTTTATTGCCATGCTGTAAAAATGAAGTAAAAAGCTGGCCTGGGCATTTGTGTCCCACCCAATGAGTGGATGAGACTTACCTCTCTGTCTGCTTTGGCTCCAGAGTCTCTCGCACAGTAACTCAATGAGCTCTGAAGAGGAATTAAAAGGTACATTGTCAGATTATATATTTTATATAACAGATTTAGGTAATTGTGTGTGTATATGTGTACATATAATTGTGTGCCGCTACTGATGGTGCAGCTTCTGTTTTAGGAATAAAGTGCGTCTACCTTATCCTCTTTTGTTCGGGTTGGCTTGTTTTTGACAGGTTTGAACAGCTTTGGGTAAATAAATATTTCTCATCTTAAAGAAAAAGAAGTACTCCAGTGATTTAATGTTGCACCTACATGAAGATGTTGATGAAGGTTCTCAGTCAACCAAGGTCTTGGTTATTCTAAGTGCTTTATCGTAGAGGTGAAACATCTTCAAGAAACCGACACGAGTCCAGTTGCCTACGATACAGCACTTAGAACGTCTTTAAATAGTTTTGAAGATACAAATATATTTACACAGAAAAGTATGAATGTAAGTTCCAAAAACACTTTGTTCTACATCATCAGTATTGTAAAAAGTACCCAAAAGTCACTTCAGAAAAGTAATATCATGTTCACATATTAATTTGGTAAAAGTGAAGTCACCCATAAGAACAGTACTGGATTAAAAGTCTTAAAGTATCTGATATTAAACTAAATGAAGTATCGAAAGTACAAATAATCATATTTACATAAATGTGAATCGGATTGAATAATATCAGATTCAATATTCAGCATTTTTCTGATCATCAAATCAGTTTTTAAAAACATTTTTAATCTGATTTGCTGATCTGAATTTAGTGGAGTTAAAGTATTTAAAAGTACCTGAAAATCAAACTTGAGTGAAAGTAACGATATCATGTTAGAATATTTTTGTCCTCAAAATGACCAGAACAACAAATGACTTTACAAAAGTCTTTAAGTATCTGATAATAAATGCACTCATAGGAAGATAATGTCAAACTCTGAAAGATGGAAATGTGAATCATTTTTTAAAGGAAATAACAGCGACCAAAGGGATGCAAATACTGATGGAAAAAAGAAAAAGAGAAAAAAAAGATCTTTCTGATGTGACTCAGGGAGATACGGAAGAGTTTTAGGGCCAGGGGTGAGAAAAAAAATATTATTTTCATTATGCATTTCAAGAAAAAAGTTAATGTCAAAAGTAAAGTTGTCATTTTTAAGATTAAAGTCGACCTTTTGAGACGACATCAAACAGCATTTGACTGCCTCAACAAAATGCCTTGTGTAGATGAACTGTACTTTAGAACCAGCTTTAGTAACAAAGAAATGATTTCTCTTTCAGCTCATAAACACAGTGTAGATGTCGGTGTTAGGACTTTGACGAGAACGACGTCGAAAATGACGTCTGTTGAGAAGGAAAAACCGCACGATCATGGAAGAGGTGGCCGCATGCGTGCAAGCTAAGTTTAAAGGCTGTAGTGATGGCAGAGAGCGGAAGAGTCGTCTTGTCAACTTGACATTTCAACTTTTTTCATGCATAACGGAAAAAAAAACTGAATGAAACACACCGTTGTCTTGAACGTTTGGCTTTGAACGTTGTTGGATAACATGAGTACACAACTCAGAATCAGAGTTGCTTTCATTACCAAGTGAGTTTTCACACAAGAGGAATTTGCCGTGGTCTGTAAGTGCAAAAACAACAAACAATACTAAAATGAATTAAAAGATACACTAAAAACAGAAACAGAAATGAAAAATAGAAAAATACGGACAGACAGTAACACACAAATCTGCAAAATATCTAACAAAGGTTGAGTCATTTTTAGACATTTTGATGCAGAAAATGAATTTTGCTGACAATACCCAAACTAATATTTGAAAGTAAAATATAAATCTCTACAATTTGGTATTAAATCATTCTCTGACCAAGATACTTACTGAGTGGGACATTTTACAGTCGTCTCTGGTGGACATATTATCTGAATTACTGCAAATATCTTTGGCTAATCTCCAACATATCACCGAAGAGATTTATTAGAGCGAGACTACGGTCATTGATAAGCAGGTGAACAACGTTGTAACAGAGTGAGTCTACAGTCGCGTCCATTGTTGAAGACGCTGCTCCAAGTTGTCCAATCGCTCCTGGCTCAGGAGCGCACTGCGGGTTGTAAAGGGTAATGGTTCGCGGCTGGAGTGAACGCTGTTCCTCGACGGAGCAGCAGCGTTAACCCTGCCCATACTAACAGGATTTGGATGGTTAGTGAGAATGGAATTAGCTAATTAAGGACAACATGTCATCCCAAAGCCTCATCCAATCACCGTCTTATGTTCTGCTTAATGGGATCCAATTGAAGGGTAGCCTAATTTGTCTGGGGCCTTTTAGGACAGCGAGCTAGGGGGTGAGATCACACAATTCAAACAATCCCTCTAGATAATTAGAGGCACTTCGTCAGGAAACCCAAACACTGGAGCTATAGCTGGAGTCGATGTGATGGGAGCCAGCAGGCGGATTTACTCACTCCGATGGTGTTTGGTGCCATCTGTGCTTCTGGGTTGAGCTCCACGGTGACCTCACAGGCTGCCGAGTGGCCCCTGTTTGACAAAAAGAGCAGGATTTACAAGTGCTGATTAAATACTTCCATTGTTTTCTTTGCATGACATACATACAGACATACTGCAGAGAACACGACCGGAGAACGTCATCCACTGTCTCCAAACATCCTAAAAGTGAAGAAGTGACAAAGCCAACTGTTGTTTCTGCTCAACAGCATTAACAGCATCTTTCTGCGTGTTATGACACAGGAACATGTGAAGGCAGTGGCTTTATATCACCATCAGATCATTTCTCAAATTAGAATTCGGGTCATTTTTTATTCATAGTTTACCAACATGGCCTTCTTCCTTACAAATAAAACAAAATGACAATGATTTAGGGGTTCAGTATGATTTATAACAACGGTGTGCACAGACCAAACATCACCTCTGCCACAGCTGATTCTACCTGAGCTGGTTTTGAACATGTGTAAGAAATTCTTTGTTTCTGAGTGTACTTGTTCTTCGTGTCTCATAGAGCAGTGTACAAAAGAAATGAAGGAGCTGCTCAATGCTCCAAAAAAATGTTTTTTCTTCTTTACAGAAAAAGAGTTCCTGTTCTAAAGTCACAGTCTGATGGGTGATCTTGAAATCGTGCAGTCACGATGTCAGATTTTCACCACAGAATTCATGGTAGCGATGTTATCGCAATATATTAAGATGTTCTGTTTGAAAAGGCTTTCAGTCAAATTCATCTTGACTTTGTTTCTTGTGTGTTTTATCAGTTTTTGGTCAAATCATCTAAACTGTACAGAGGTGGAGAGAGAGTCTGTGCAAACATAAACATCTGTCCTTTCGACACGAGGAGTGAATCAATAAGTCGCAGCCATACAGCAGATCCACAGATCCATGTGGCGATCAGGGCTGTTTAAAATCACCTGTTGTTACCAAAAAAATCTGCCTGTGTGAAATAATAATAATAATATTATTTCCAGTGTTTCATCCATTTATGATGAATCCTTTGAGTGTTTTTAGGTGAACTGGTGAGCTCAGTGCAACAAGGGGCAGACTCTCAGCAGAGAACAGAAGTTAAAGCGATGTTATAAATAAAAACATATTGAGTTCATAACATAAATACAAAAAAAGTGGTAGAAAAAATAAATCCTCCAGTGCAGATGGTATAATGTAAACAATGGATTATGGATGGATGGAAGTCAAATGAGCTCAACATATTAAAACACCTAAAAAATACCAGAAATAACAACAAAGAAAACCTCACACCTTAAAACATAAATGAACTTTTAAGAGCCAGTGTCAAATATTTATTCATCTACTTGTATGTCTGACTGTGTCTCTGAACTTTCTACTTGAAAACCATCATAAGCTGTCTTTCTCTAAACTCACTCAGAAGGGTTTAGGGGGCTGATGGGATTACTTAAAGCCATTAGGAGTAGTTAATGGTCTTTCCCAGTGTCAGTAAGTAACACACACTAATTGACCAGAGCCAGCAGACAGCTGACACTGGCTCGCAGCAACAGGTGGTCGCCGCTGCTCTGAAGTCACTCGTTCAGGATCTGAAGAGGGGATTCTCCTCCCTGTTAGCTGACCGCATCAACACAGTCACTGTGTTGGACAGGACGTTAAAGAAGTCTTCTGCAGGTGATAAACAGAAGCTGGATAATAAGCCTCAAAACTTCAGGACGTCGACACAGGTAAGAAACATGATTATGGATTTCTTTTTTCCATTTTTAGTTTGTATTGTCTTTTGTATAAAAAGAACATCCGATTTTAACTTTTTCTCCCCTGATTTTAGTCCAATATGCAATAATTTATCAGTTTAGGACTGTTTACGAAGGTTTTCAAACCGTTTCTGAGTTGCAAGTACCATTTCATTATCAATCATTTATCTACAAAGTAATCTACTTAATTGTTTGATCTTACAACTGTAAAGTATTAGAGAAAAAGTTGCGACACAAACAGTATCCAGAGCTCGAGGCGATTGTCTCTTAATGCCTTGTTTTGTCTAAAACCCAAAGATATTCAGTTTTAATCATTTGAGTCTAAGAAAAATAGAAAATATCAACCTTTGAGAAGCTGGAACCAGTGAATTTTTCGATGCATTTTAATAAAAATGACAGTTTATCAGAATTGTTGGCTGCATTTTTAAATTCTTGTTTTTTCTACTAGTTGCAAGCGCTGAATAGAAGTTCAAATCTGTTGACGTCTGACACCTGAGAACTACTGAGAATCTAAAAAGCATCGACCCAAACTCTTAAAGGTGCAATATGTAGGTCAAACTCAGAATTTAAAATATTTATTTTGTCCATAACTGAATAAACAAGCTGTTCTCAGAGGAAAATAAGGTCCCCAGAACACTGTTCGAAGCTGGAAAGGTGGCAGGGTCCACCACATATAAACAAAGTAAAACAGTATGAAGTTGTGTTGTTCTTTAAGGTCAATTTGTTTGTTCAGTTTATTCTGTCATGAAAACAGAAACGTAAAAAAAAAATGTAAAAGTCAATAAATAACAATAAAGATCTTTTCGCCTTTGATTAAAATCCTTTAAACTACATAATGCACCTTTAAGTATTAAGAGTTAGCTGACGGATGATGGAGGCGAGTGACGGTGCTCTCCCTGCCCTGAGACGACCCCACCGAGCAGCCTCTGACGCCTCGTTCACTCTCCTAACAGGCAGCTCCTTTATGAGATTAAGAGATTTCTTTGACAAGCTGACATGGACGAAATTTAGAGAACATAGGATGTGTAACCTCCAGCTAATCTCGTCGCTATGAGAAAGGAGGGATCAGGCTATCGGATTGCTGAGACGTTAAAGGAGCTCTGACACAAACAGCCGGATGGAGGCAAATACTCGGAAACAGGAAAGAGATCCTTCAGAGAAACATTTGGTCTGTCACAAACAATCAACACCAGTCTGTTAACTGAAACTCAGGGTAGGATTTTTGATTATTATTTACTCTTAATGAACACAGACCTGTTATAAGTATTGTGTCTGACAACTTCTGAAATGTTTAATTGTCAAAAGGTGTTGATTCAACAACATGTTAAAGGGGTTTTGTTTGTATTCGACTCCATTTTATTCATTTCATCCATCTTTAGAATGTGAAGATTTTCTTTTCAGAGAGAAACCTTCTGATTATTTCTCAGTTAACTAAATGAAATGACCCAAAAACCCAAAAACAATTCCACGGTGGTGTCCTAAACTTTCTTGGGTTGTCTGACTAACAATGCAAAAAACAAAGATATTCAATTTACACTGATATCAAACCAAAAAAGCAGCAAATCCTCACATTTGTTAAGCAGAAACCAGAGAAAGTTGCTTGAAAAATCAAACAACTGATCAACTATCTAAATATAAAATCTATTGATAAAACAATCAATCAACAAAAAAGCACTTTTATTAATGTTTTATGTAACCTGTAGCACCAATGTTTATTTTATTTTCTTGCAGGCCGGATGCTTAAATTGTCTCAATGTGTCTCTGTTTCCTTTAGAGAAGTCCTGTTTTCTGTCCGTTTCCTAAAACGTGAATTAATTTAAAACACATTACAGTAAATCACAGCAGCCTCTTCTCAGTGCTCCCCATTCACTGACAGCATTGCTAATCATGTGTCCTTGGAGCGGATGGATCCTAAATTAATTTAAATGGATTGGCGCACTGAATGCCTCAATTGGATTACAGTCTGTAATGCAGTCTAACAAGATGCTGTCATTTGCATGTGATTTGGAAGGCAAACTGCCCGGAAACAATTAAATGCTTTCACAATTTTACATTCTTACAAATTGCTTATGTGCTGGCATTGTTAAAAAAGACAAAAGAAAAAAATGAATAAACACACATGAGTGTCTAAGTGTTCGCTAATTGATGCTGTTGTGTCTCTGAACTGCTCCACGATGACCTCAGACAGTGTTTGAACTCATTCCAGCTTCATTTATGTGTGGAGCAAAGCCACTGATTAGAGTTCCTAAAGCTCTGAAAGACAGCCAGCAGGCCGGTACGACCAACTACACTCTGAGTTACATGGAGACATTTTATCTGCTGTGTCTGCTGTTTTGTTTATGTTGCAAAATGTCTCTGTTAAAACTGATTGTTAATTTCAGATTTACAGAAAGGAAGAGACGCAAGGCTCACTGATTTTGGCCCCTTCAGTGCCAATCAGAAATAAAAAGTAGTAAATCGGCTTTGAAATTGGAAAGAAAGACTAAGATGCTGACTAAGATATACTTTATGATATATATTTATATCATAGGCTACCAGCTGATAATGAAAAAAAGCCAATAAATATGAATCCACAGGTGCATTCAGACATCTCTGCTCACTTCAGCCTGACCTTTTCTTTACCCTCTATTGTGTGTGTAAATGTAAGGTTCTGATCTGCTCTTTAAAAATGCAAGAATGTAAAGATGTCTTTTCGGTACTGGCCAAAAGAAGTTTGCAGTTATCGGTTACTAGCTGATATCGGCTGAAAAAAACTTCACATCACGCAACCCTCAAAAACAAATGCTCCTTATAAGTGCAGAACTTGCTTGAGAATCATCAAGCTTTTAAAGTTTCTACAGTATCAAGGTAATCTAGTGAGTTATGCTCGGACATCAATGGTTACATTGCAAACAGGAGCTGCTGATAGCTAATTTGGCATACTTTTAATGCTGCTAATTTGCAAAAATGTATAACAAAAACAAACAAACAACTAAAGGTTAAGACAATGGGACTGACAGCCAGCTAGTATAAAAGACTTTGTAAACCCCATCTCTAGATTTTTACCATCCAGCTTGCTCGGGGAAACTACAATAACACTTTCTCGTCTCCTGTCACAGCAGTTTACTTCACAAGATTCACCGGCTGCTTCATCGACATCTTCACATGCATCAGCACGCTCACCAGCATGCCTTCACTCCCTACCTGCACCAGTCGTTGACCACCCTGCCCGCTCCAGCAGGAACACAGGAGAGTGAAGTAAGGACATGTCACAATACTGCACGCCACCTCTGACCCGAATGTTATCTCCTTTACGGTCTATATTTGTTCCCTTCTACTCCCATTTTTACTCAACTGCCTCTCAGCCACCGAGAATAATCTAGCCGTAATCTTTCACCTCCTGCTACAGTTAAACATGCATCTTCTCAGAGGATCAGACAAGCCCTCTTTTGCTCCAGTCACTGCCCTCCACAGAACACAGAAGTCCGTCAGGCCAACAGTGAGTCCAACACGCATCAATCAGAACTAATATGTTAATACTACAGTTGATGTCCATCATGATTGATGGAAAGCGTAGTGAATCAACTGACAGTCTTTATGTTTTTGTTTCAGAAACGAGGGAGATGGGGTTCCTTACACGTGTTCATAGCATGGAGGATTTATTACAACAAACAACTCGAGGTAATGTCGGCATCAAGCTTTCAGTGACAGAAACTTGTGAATTCAAAAAAGTATTCAGATTTAGTCTTTTGCATTTGAGCCATTTTATGGCAGAAACTGAAGTAATTTAGACTGGATTTGTGGATTTTTGTTGTTTATTTATAAGGAAGTCATAATGTGACAAATTTATTAAAATTACGATTGTATTCTTCGTGTATCTTCAAGTTTACATCTTTTTGATAAGCACACAATACATGAAGTCAGACATGTTTAAATAAGGTATCGGTTGACAGACAACACTTACAATGGCAGTTTTGAGGAGCAACACATATGAGCTCCAAAGATTTCTATGATTTAAAGGGTAACTCCACCAACTTAACATGTAAAAGTGTGTTTACAGGTGTTTGGGAGTACGACTGCATATGGGGAAAAAAAGGAGTATAAAGTCTTTTGTGGCCCCAGAGGAAGCGGCATGAAATCTGATAAATTTCCCCCAGTGATGTAACTCAGTGGCATTGTGGGTAATGTAGGCACCAGATTTGAAAAGGAACAAAAAAAGGTGATATCTCTGAAATGGACTGCTTTTTCAAAACATGGTGCCTACACTTCCCACAATGCAACTTAGCCACTGAGTGACATCACTTGAGACAGTTCATCAGATTACATGCAGCTTCCTCTGGAGTGACAAAAGACGTCACTGTACTTTTTTTCACATACGCAGTAGTACTCCCCAAAACAACACACTTTTATGTGTAGAAATTGGAGGAACTACCCTTTAGGACATTTTGTCCTTCTGAGTTGCGCAATTCTGTGTCTGATTAAGTATTTTGTGCTTCGCAAACTGAATTTGATCCATATTTTAACAGAGAATACAGCAGAAACCCCGCAGTCTCCATCGAGACGTGACACCTGAGAGTCCTGTCAGCCTTCCACCTGACTCAGGCCAACAAAAGGAGTCAGACCAGTGCTGCTGCAGACACCCAGATCTGGGTGAGTTTCAGACTGGAAGAGTTAGAAAAATACATCTAGCAACAGTAGGATATGTGCATATATGTGTAAATTACTAAAACCCAATATTTTTTTTTTAGATTTTCCATGTGGACACTCAAGAAAACCATCTAAGATCTTCAGCCACTTCAACAGAACTTACCCCTCTGACCTTTACACATCTCCACCTTGCTGCAGCTGTCCAACCCAGAGGGAGAAACCAGAGAAGCCCCCGAACCTGCACTGGAGAGAGAAACTCGCTGAGACGGAGAAGCAACACAGGAGCCAACTAACCGCCACGCCGAAGGATTTACTTCTCAGAGATCAGAGGTCTCTGATCTCCTGGGATCAGGCAGTGACCCCTGAACCTGACGGCAGACACAGCGACTCGCTTAACAGGAAAAGGTCACTTGAAGGCGACAGCTTCGTTAGAATAAAGAGGGCGAAGCAGGAATATATAAACGACCAGTTCAATTCCTCACATCCACACTCACAGCCCGTACAAGCGCAACACAGAAGTGATTTGTATGTGCTGTATCCTGTGTCCAACGTTACCAGAACTCCTTATCCAGGAGCTGAAATGCATCCTTACCACGCTGCTTCATGGGAGCCGGTGTGGGATCTCCACTCCAGACAAAACGCCCTGAAAGACTGCTCAGCGAATACCTGCAAGTCAATCATGATTCCTCTTGTAGCACAGAGGCAAAGAGAGACTCTTCATGGCTTCTGTACGCCACCTCTTTACCTGCCCCTTTCTTTGAGGCAGCAGGAGACACTTGACCTCAGAGGGAGGGAGTTTCTACACTCACGTCAGGAGAACTCTCAACTCCAAGGCTGCAGATATCAGCTCACTCATCCCGGCTTTCTGGCAGCGTCCTACCTGGAGCCCTGAG
Organism: Sparus aurata; assembly: GCF_900880675.1. Classification (NCBI taxonomy): domain Eukaryota; kingdom Metazoa; phylum Chordata; class Actinopteri; order Spariformes; family Sparidae; genus Sparus; species Sparus aurata. The sequence goes on along the minus strand of NC_044188.1, from coordinate 11,649,687 downwards.
TCTCCCCTGGAGTCTGCCTGACAGAAACAAGAGCAGCTGCTCCTATTACAGCGATCACTGATTTTACAGTATGTCTGTTAGGTTCACTAGTTCATTGGTGACTCTGGTCTGGATATGAATTCAACAGAACTCTGTCCAACAAATAAAAAAAACAAAGATACTATTTGCACTAGAACAGCTTTCATTAGATCAATTTCTCAGATGGATTTTGGCGACTGTGCAGTGAAGCCTACGCTGTAATGACTCCCTTGTTAAATCAGTTATTTGATTAAAAATATTAAGACGATGTGCTTGCTCATTTTTTATATGGTCAGATGACGCCGATGCTCATGTTCGGAGGAGTAAGAAGTTTTAAAATGTTGAGTTTAAAAAATCGGATGCAGCCGTGTACAGACTTGATGTGGTCACCTTACGAGATAAGGACCATACAGCCATGCCAGCAGCTCTGTGAGGGCCGTGTTAAATGGAAGGCCAATTTTGATTTTCCCATTCATTCTTACGGGGACAACTTTGGTTCTTTGGTTGAATAATTCAGCTTTTGAAAAATTCTTCTTTTTCAGTAAGATCTTGACCACTGACATTTATGGGGACATTTTCAACTTTGGTTCTGCTACTAATTTAGCTAATTTTCAGCTAGAGAAACCATTCAGCTATCAAAATCTTCAGCTTTTTGAGCTCATTCATCCTTTTACTTTTCAGCCTTTGAAAAACTCTTCTTTTTCTGCAAAATCTCGACCATTCACTCTTATAGTTTTATGCATTTCAGGCCATCAGTGTTTTCCAGTACATTCAGCAGTTTTTCCCAAATCACTTCAGCTGTCAGCATCCACACTGTATTTTCACAGGAAATGCAAATGTTTTGACATGCTATCCTAAAATAATGACCATTTATCTGATCATTTCAACTTTTTATCTCATCATTATGATCTATGGGATGTTTTTGTTTTTAATCAAGTTTTCATTTATTTTATTTTTTTCTTTACCTGGCAGGAATGGGCTTCCATAGGATTTAGTTACAGTGGCGCTTTGAGTGAAACGCTATCATCAGCATGCTTACATGCTCACAATGACAATGCTGCATGTTTAGCAGGTTCATTGTCTACTGTGTTCACCATCTTCGTTTAGCACATTAGCATGCTAACATTTGTCGATTAGCAATGAACACTGAGTACATTTGAGGTTGAAAGGAATGCCGTTTAGATAATCTCGTAATTATGTATGGGAAAAAAAATCTTCTTTTTCAACCTGCTGGTGGCGCTTACCTTGGTACAGTACTTAGTTACTTTCTACTATTGCTGATTGACCAACCAACTGACCTTACAACATTAAAATCCCTACAGCCACGCCACAAGTCCGACCGAATAAACAAACAAGAAAGCTTTACTTTTGTATAAAAAATGTATTTAAAATGTATAACAATAAAATTAAGCAACATTCAAGGCTGCAATAAAAAATAATGTCTTCTGAAATCCTTCATCAGGCACCATCATGGAAAATATCACAGAAAATGGAACACTGTGTGTAAATCACAACATTTCACACATCTGGCTTTGTAGTGCTTGAACTTAACTTTTGGTCAGAAACATGAACCTCTAAACCTTTCATACAGGAAGAAAAAAACAACTAACATCTGGCTTTTGTCTTCTGTTGGAAAGTGTACAATCAGCATTCATGCCCAGGTTAAATTACTCCGCAGTGTTCAAAGGTTTTTATCAACTAGCTCCAATCAGCAGTGGTGGAAACGTGACAACTGGATGGAGACGCAAATCTCTGGCCGTTTTCCAGTGTGATGCTACAATGTAAGTTGGAGTTGGGGACGTTGGTGCGTCAATGTTTTTTTATCCACCTCTGCTCTTGCGGTGCTTGAACATCATTCAGTCGGCACAGAGTTTGAAAGAGACTGAAGTCAAAGACATTAAAAAGGCCTCCATGCTGCTTCCTACTGTACCCTGTTTTACAGCACATTTGTGTCGTCAAACGGGACACACCAGGAAAAGAAAAAATAGACGTAAACCCGTCTACTACCAATGGGGGAAAAAATGATTGGCTATTTTCAGCAGTTTTACCCGCATTTAAAAAAAACCCATATCTAAGCGCTGACTCTGCTGTAAAAATATTTTACAGGCAGTCTCTGTAACGAGACACGTCACAAAGCTACGATGAAGCATCAGAACTGCTAAAATGTTAGCGTGGTCTCTGAAACCGGTGAAGTGATCTCAGCGTAACACCACTCCAACAACACTGGAGACCAGGAGAAGGCTTCAGTTAATGACAGCGCCGCAGCAGAATACGCTGCAACAGGCAAACCAATTTAATCGCATAAGAGCTACATGAGAGCCTGCAATGGATGCATGGTGCAGTGCATCGTGGAGGAATCAAACCACATCCATCCCGAGGCCTCTCGCAACCTCGGTTAGGGCCTGAACTGCCCCGGAAGTGCCACTAACATCACAGTCCTCCTGGGACAAACCTCCAGGCTCCTCCTCAATGTGAGGGATGGTGCTCATCACACAGTAAACAGGAGAGTCACTGCCTCTGGGGCTGGGCTGAGACGAAACGTCCTCGCATCCAGAGAGCTCCGAGGAGTATGAGGAGGAGGAGCTGGACGAGGGCGAGGACGATCCCGCGGGGGAGCTCCGGCTGCTCTCTGGTGTGATCTCAGCCCTCTTATTTCGACTGCTTGTTCTCTGACTTTTCCGAAGGCTCTGCGGCTTTTTGGCCATGTTCTTCATGATCTCCTTCGTCACCTCCACGGTCTCAAACCGCACCATGTTGACTTTGAGGAAGCCATCTACATCTTTCCTGTATCTGTGAAGAAAGTCGCCATGCATTAAATATTAATTTCTACTTGTTTTTATAGTATCTTTAATTACACCGGAGTGGATTTATGATTTGGTTGTTTCGGTGGCGACTGGCTGTCGTGACAAACCTAAAGCGGGAGTGTCCAGAGGGCCACTTCAGCTCGTGCTTCTTGCGAAGGTGGAGTGTGAGAGTGTAACACCAGGAGAACACCTTATCACAGAGATGGCATTTATATTTGGACTGTCCCCCGACCTGTAAAACATATTATCTGATGTTGTTAACAACAAAAAAGCCTCATCATCATAACTTTCACCAAGGTAACAGCAGGTTGTAGTGATGAGCTAAAGAGATTATACAATTTATGTTGGTGCGGACGAACCTCGTGCACCCTCTTGAAGTGGTGGCTCATAGTTTGGAAAGTGTGACAGGAATAATCACAACCCTCCACTGTGCAGTGATACACGGTGCCCTCGTTGTGAACCTCTGTGTGCTTTTGTAGATCGCGCTGGTTTTTAAATCTGTGCTCAAAAAAAAAACATGATTTTATGATGCTGATATGAGTCCAACACAGAAATATACTACTTTTTTAAAATACTACTTACACACAAGTAAAACCCTAGTGACCCTTAAAATCACATGAAAATTAATACAAAATGTTGAATTAATTAGTTACTTAAAGGTTTTTCCACTGTTTGGTAATCTGAAGGAAAAGGTTAAGATAAGGAGACTCCTCTATAAAGGCTGTACGTATAAAGGTAAAGACCCTGTTTGTGGAACAATGATTTCAGAGGCTATCTGGACTGAAAACAATGTGTTGTCCATCTCTTCTATTTTCTCCCTTTAATTTGTTCCTTTTCATGATAAATCACTTTGAAGATGTTTTACGGATAAAGTATTCCTCAGCCCCGATTTTGCCAATGTACAGATGTTGTCAACGGGACATCTAATCGGCAGTTTTGAAGGTCTACCTCTTGTCACAGAAGTCACATGGGAAGGGCCGCTCATCACAGTGGCGGAACCTGATGTGGATCTTTAGAGCTGCCAAAGTGGTGCAGGTCATGTCACAGAAGGGACACTTCACCTGATTCACTGAGAGTAAAAGACAGGAAGACAAGAAAAAATCAAACAAAGTGAGTGAGAAATGGCTCATTAACAGCTCAGGCCATCAATGATCCTACTTCTTGTTTGCAGATTACATTTAATTATTGTCTAGTCAATCCATAGAACAAGACATTGGAAATCAGACTAACTCTATGACAATATGAGCATGATAACATGATGAAGACCTTCACATGATATAACCTTATACTTACAACATTTCTATAAAACAAATCATTTACATGAGAATGATTGGAAATAACTTAATCATCAAACGAAAATCGATTACCGTGCTGACGAACGTGATCCCTCAAAAGTCTCTCGCTGGAAAAAGCTTTGCCACAGTGTTCACAAACCAGCGACTCTGTTCAAAGGAAACGTGAATGTAACAAGGTCAGTATTTACGATAGACCTTCAACACAGAAATTATGCAAACCAAAGAGTTCGTCTCACCGACTGGCTCGGCCTGCCTGTGAAGGTGGTCAAACAGCTTCGTGTTGCTAGAGAACATGCTGCCACACGTGGGACAGGCTACGAGTCTCTCCTGAGTGTGGCTACGCATGTGTTCTCTCAGACGATACCTGATCTTGAAGAAAGCATCGCAGCCTGTAACAGAAACATGAAATATAGATAACACTATAACAAAGAACATCTTTAAGCTCGTCTTTGCTCAGTCATACCTGTCCAGTGGCAGAAGAGAGCCTGCTGTTGTTGTGGGAGAGACTGTGGCTCAGCACTTTCAACATGATTGTCAACATGTCGGTAGAACCACTCAGGATTGTTGAATGTACTCTGTGAAAAGAGATATAAATATCAATTTGACAAAAATGCTGCAGTAACTCATTTGATGACCAATGACTGAACTAAAAATACCTACATCACAGTGCTCCCACTGGCAAACGTATCCGTCTGATCCTTCGGGCACCAGGTTGTTGCTGTGGACGCCTTGGTTGCAGCTGGGCAGATCAGGACGGGACTTGAGCAGCTGTGACCCAATGAACTTGAGCTTACCGTGATAGTTGTGGAAGTAAGCATGGACCTCCAGCTCTGCGAGGCTTCCCATGGATAGAAATTCACATCCATTCCAGAGACAAGCAAACTCATCTAAACAAAGAGAAGGAAGAGTTGTTGCAATAAAGAAAGGACTGCAGGTTTTGTACAGCTTTTTAAATAAAACTGATGCACTTTTCAAGTAGGTTGCCTTCAGCATCACATCTAAACTGTTACTGTGACACTTTACAACTGCACCTTGCTTTTCATTACATATTCTCTATAATGAAACAGTTCTCAGAAAAACACCATTAAGAGGAAAACTACGCAGTTACATCTCTTAAACATCTCTTACTAAAAGTGCAGCTGTGTGTCACATTTAAAAATGAGTTCCTGCGATTAGCTACATCTCAAAACCCCACATTTTACCCTGGACATCTGAAGTTGTAGAGATTTCTGTGATTGTTTCTGAGGCTGCTGTCTTCTAGTGTAAGGTCTCCAGTGCAAAACAGATCTTGATCTCATTGAGATGAACTGACAACATGAATGACCTTGCCTATTGCTTTCAGGAACACCTCCCAGCCTCCTCACTCACCCAGCTCCTCTAAGGCATCGTTGTCTCCCAGGTAGTCCTTTAGATGCAGGGACATGTGATCGCTCAGCTCCTCCATGGTGTGGCCCTTGAAGTCGCATGAATCCCACTCACAGGCCACCTCGAAGTTGTCCAGTCTCTTCGTTGTCATCATGGTGGAGAGCAGTGTGTGCTGCTCACACAATCCAGACCACCTGCACATCAGCACATACAGAAAAAGACATTTAAACAGACACATAAATTAAACTATGGACTAAAATACCTCAGCTAAGAAGCCGTTTCACTGACTAGAAATTAAATATTTTAACCGATGTTAGCTCAGGTTAGCTGATTATCTACCACAGACTACTAGTCTATATTTCTGTCTGAGAGTTAAATTACCAACACAACACTTACAATATTTTACGACTTAACGAACCAAGAAACTAGCACTAGTTTATATGTAGCTTAGTGTGTTGTGTTCATAGAAAAGTTAGTATTTTGGCTAACAGTCTAGCTCCCGCTAAACCTGTCAAACCTCTCTTTTTGTCCTAAACAGCAAACGTTTATTAACATTGTTTTAACCGTTGAACATGATAGATATTTAACATTTAAACAGAGAAGCTGTACAAACACAGGAATGTTTCAGACGCTTGTAAATGTTTCTTACGGGTCTTACTGTCACCTGCTGCAGCAGCTCTGTTATCTCTTCCCTCCTCTCAGCTTGTCTCAGTTTGTTTATTTCCGGTCAGTGAGAGCCCGAAGCGGAAGTTGTTCTTCTTCGTCTGTTTTTTTTCTTTTTTCAAAACACCGAGTGAGTAGAAGAACATACCGCCACATTTTGTTCAGGAGTGCATCAACAAAAAACTGGAGCATGTAAAATGTGTATTCAGGTTTATTTGGAGACACATTTGAAACTCTGCGAACTGTTTAAATTCAGTTGGATGATATTAGGTTGTTGTTGTTATCATTAATAATTGGTGTGATCTTACTTTGAGGATAACCTCAAAATTACCAAGTAAAGCAGACTACTAATTTTAAGTTGTTAAAACTTTTTAGCTAATACAATTTAAATTTAATAGTCTACTCTACTTCACTTAATGATTCTGTGGTAATTGGTTTTCTGACCTTTATAAAGATAAGTAAATTTTTAAAATTTACAGTGTAGGTTTGTTAGACCTGTTATTAAAATATTCCTTGCATTGTTGAGTTCTGGTGGGAGAAACATAAGCTTACATAACGACTTGAACATCTTACTTTATTTGGTTAAAAGCTATTCGATCAATTATCTTAATGATTATTTGTATTCATATTAGACTTCTAATTTCAGGAAGGCCTGAGAAGGGAGCCTAAATACATGCCAAGACTGTGGTGTGATGACATGGTTTACCTTATCAATTCAATCGCTGGTTTAACCTAGTGTTGTGATTTGTATTATTTTGTTTGTTATATTTCCTTTTCATGTGGAAAACATCATCCATCCATCCACCCCATCCTTGATGCAGACAGCAACACAACCATCCCCACTGTGGCTTCCTGCAGCCTCCTTACTTTTCATCATTGATGCAATGGCAGCAGTGGATCTTCACCACTAGAGGTCATTATATGCTGACTATCAGCACCACACTGTACCATGTCCTGCCTGTCCAAATAATATAATATTTTCATGAGGGTGCGTGCAAGTCTAACAATATTGTGCACTGATATCGACAATGCAGGTTATCAAAATAACCATTTATGCTGTTGTGTACCTTTTTAACCCAAATATCTCTCAGGCTGGCACGTTTGTTTGTCCAAGAACAGTCTGATCAGACTCATAAACTGGGAACTCCTCTGTGGCCTCTCATATTATACATCGGAGACACATAAAAAGGTAAACCCAAAGGCCTTTTTTTGGTTAAAACTGTAATCTTTATGTTATATGACAGTTACATCCACAGATGACAGAAATGACACTCCTTTTTTCCTTTTTAGTATTTCACACACAGTCGAAGGGTATGGGATCTCTATTCTTCCCTTTCAACACAACATAATAAGCTTTGTAGGTGAGACTGTTATCAGCCAGACAAGTCTTTTAGAGAAGGGACAGTGCTTCGGCAGCTCCAGTGCCATCGCTGATCTGTTATTCAATATTTCATGCTGCTCTGCAAACATAAGGGCCCATAACAACTGAATTATTCATGCAGTTTTATGTCAGGATGACTGATTCACAGGAAAATTACCACCAGCATCCAAAAGCAAAAGCAAGTGAATGAACTGAAATATGAGCAAATAATGTTTTCCTTGTCCGTTTGACCTTTGCTTCATTTTAGTATGAGCGTTTGGTTTTGAGATGAGGCCATTGTGCATCTCTTTGTTTTGATCCCTGAACTGTAAAAAACAAGGAGGGAAGGATGCACTGATGACGCCTCACATTAAGAGAAACATGCTGTAAATGGCTCCAAATGCATGCTGAGTTTTTTTTAGGATTGAAACATTCAGGGCACAACATGCACACTCCCTAAAACGCCTTTCATGCTGCACTTAGTTTGACCTCTAGGGGAGCTGTGGGGACAGAATCCAGGCCTGGAAAATGACTTCCCAGAATTCACTAAGAATATAATAGATTGTTACAAACCAGTGATGATTTAAGATTAAAAAAAGGAAGTAATTCAGTTTGCTTGACTACTGGAATTTAGAGACAAATTTGCTTGGACATGACTTCCATATAGTTTCCAACCAAATTTTGTAATGCTTTTTATGTTTAAGCAGATACATGCGTGACACGTGTCCATCTATCTTTCAGAATGACACCATCACAGTGAGCATGATGCTGCATTTGTACCAAACGTACTGAACACTGTACGAAAGGGTTTGACTGGTGAATTCATATTCCCAACAAATGTGAACAGGATTCCACCAGATACTGTAGACTGTAACCTGTTTATACACCCATGACTGTACTAGCTACTGTTAGCATGTTAGCTCAGTTAGCTGGATGACCAGATGAATGTACCAGTCACACAGGAGCTTCGGACTGCTGGGAGAAAGATATATTCAGGCCTGGGCTAGCTGGTAAGCACGCTAACTTCAGTAGATATCTCATCACCACAGTTCATAAATGTCTTTGAAACAATGTCAAAACTAGGATTTCTTCACATTCTGTTTATGATTTTAATTGTTTGAATGTTTTAAGCTTAAATTCACACATGTTGCACCCTTAAGTATCAGCTCATTTTGTGATATTTTACTGATGCAGATAAATGTAGGTAGAAGATTAGGTCATAATACGGAAGCATATTGCTGCCAAGCCAGAAAAAGAAATGAGAAAGCTATTTAACATTATTAAGAAGTACAACCGTATCACCTTTATGACAAGAAACTATTAATATATTATTTGTTGTTATAATATAAAATGTTTCATGTTATCACAACATATTTTTATGTTTTTGAAGAAATATTCAAATTACAAGTTAAAGTTGTAAGTTATCACATTAATACATGAAATGTTTTATGTTATAACAAGACAAATAGTATATTCTTACAACAAGAAAAGATACTTGTCATAGTGTGAAGACCTTGTGTTGTTATAACATGAAAAACATTGTAATAACGATAAACTTTTCATGGGACACCGATGTGTTTTTCTTTTTTGGTGGGGCAATAATAAACTACCATTTCATCAAATTGTGTACATTTTGAAATTTAACAACAAAATCGTTGAAAATATCGAAAAAACTGCAAACATCCATTTATAAATGACATTTTGCAAATACAAACTTTTCACCTTTTCCTCTACATTTTATGTTAACTGCAATATAGTTACTATGCTATCAATGTCATGCCTTGATGTTTCACTATTTACAAGAATATAGCGAAGGTATTGAATAAAGGTAAATTACTTCCTATTACTGGGGTAGTCAAATGTTCTTACATCAAACAAAAATAAAATACAATACAAATTGTTTAAAAAAATATTCTAATTTAACTTTTTAAACATTTCTACTACTAAAAAGTAATATTTTGTCAGAGTGTGGAGGTGAAATACTGTTACCCAGTTTACAAAATACACTTATGAAACACTAATGTCCGACACAAAGGATACAATAAGTCATGACACGAGATTCTGTATCATCATTTTAATCAGAGTTCATTCGGAGCAAGCTGAGAATACAAGCACAATATCACAACATGTCTGCAGCGGTATGACACTGTCATATCATCATTTCACTCCGGTCTGACAACACACACGCAGTCCAAACCAGACGAGAGATATAGCACCAGGGTGTCGGAGTGCATAGCAGCACGTCTGGTGGTTGGGTCAGACTTGATGCTATAGCAGGCAGCAGGCTGTAGAGGTCAGACAAGGAAAAGTCGCTCTCACACTCACACATACACACACTGAAGCTAAAACTGGAAGCAGACTCACGGTGGGTATAGTGCTCGACTCGGGCCCTCGCGCTCTGCAGCCATGTTGGCGCTAAAGGGCATCACGGTGCATGACTGTGTTCACAACCAGAGAGGGAAAGGGGTGTGTGATGGCATTTTCAGTAGAAACATGTCACACTCACATTGAACAGAGGTGATTTGCGCATTTTTTTTTTTTTCAGACAGCAGCATTTTTTAAAGAGCTGAACTACAAGTCCTGGCCCATTCCTTGTCTTTCAACACCTGGAGAGATCAGAGTCAGTTCTCCTTTTAACAGGCCTGTGCATCTTTTGTTTTAGCGTTACAGCGTCACAGCTCAGAGGGAGAGGATGGAGCACAATGTCACAAAACACTGAGTCATCGTTGAACTGCAGTATTCCTGTTAAATCAAAGGATCTCCAGTTAGATTTGCAAGAGTCATGTTTATGGGTGAAACCATATTGCTGGTGTGTGTTTTATTTCAGAGCTTTAACAGCCACTAGACTATGATTTTTGTTACTGTATGTACTTTTTTCGGTGAGACCAGAATCTATTTTCTACACATGCATTATATTTCGAAAAAGGTTCTCGCCCCGATACATTTATCTTTATAATGGCTCGATTTACAAGCTAAAATGGGACTGTGACAATATAGTCTGCTAAAATGTTGCTACTCAACCGAAAAACAGGGGTCCTGCATGCAAGCCGTAGCAATTATATTACAGTTCATTTGGTTCCTTAGCAACCAAACTGATGAAACCAGATATCATCCAGAACAATGAAATGAAAACCAGGACCATACAGCGGAGGCACTGTAACTAGGAAACGCAACCGTAAAACAGATTTCGTACTTTCACAAGACCTCTCAGAGAAAAAGCATCCCCCCTCGACGTTTGTTTTTCTACAATCATTTTAATATTGATCTGAATTGTCACCCATTCAGACGAAGGTAAAAATGCCCTTTCATACACGCATATGTGTACTGATGGCTCTCTTTTTTTTCCATTATAGCTCGATGCCAAACAGAACTCATATAAATAATGTGCAAATTATGTGCTCAATAATATAAAGCGGTTCAGTGCACCAAAACACAAGGAATCACATCACACTGTACTTTCGCACATTGACATACACGCACTCGCACACACACACACACACACATGCGCACAGTGGAATCATTTGCATTAGTCTAAAAGCTCAACATTGGTGCCCATTCAGAGGTGAACGATATATGACAGGACGGCAAAAACAACAGGAAAAGAAACCAAAGGGAAGAAGTTTGCCTCATTCGTCGAGTCGCCTTTGGTCGAAGGTGCAGACGTGAACTACTTTTTACTGCTTAGCTTCGGCCAGTCTGTTGCTGATCTCTTTGCTCTTCTTTGTGGCGACGACTCCGCCCGGTTTGGGCTCTGCGGCGCCCGAAGACGGCTTCTTCTTGGCTGACTGGGAACTGGCAATCTGCTTCTCTTTAGTTTTTTTCACCATCTTCCCTGTTGTTTTTGTCGGTGTCTTTTTTGGTTTGGTGCGAGACACTGGTTTATCCACCTGGAAGAGAAGAGAGGTGAAAGTACTGAGATTGAATTCACAAACACATAGTCAGTCAAGCTTAGATTGACGTTAAAGCAATAGTTTAATAATCTGGGAAATGGGCATATTTGCTTTCTTGCAACGTTTGTCAGTGAAATATGAAAGCTACAGCCAGCAGCCTATTAGCTTAGCACAAAGACTGGAAACAGAGGGAAACGGCTAGCTCCATCCCGTCTAAAGGAAAAAAACGTGTTTTTTGGGGGACTACTTCCTGACTGGGAGCAGTGACTTCCTGGAGCCTTCCCATGACAGCAAGACTTCAGAAATTTAAATATTTAAGATAATCAGCTGCTGGCGTTAACTTAATATCAAACAACACGTATCAATTGTAACATCAAACTCTCTGCAAAAAAGCAAATAGGCACATTTCAAAAGTGTGTCAAACTATTCCTTTAGATGTTTGCTTAATTCATGGAGGCTTTAAATCATGTCAAGGTCCTATCTTATCATGCAATACGTACCTTTTTTTTCTCCTGTTACTTAATATAATGACAGGCAAATGACACCATAAGATTTCGGTGATATTTGCTTTATGTGGTTAGTGCAATGAAGAGAAAAGAAAAAAAAACACAGCACAAAAGGTGTATTTGTGCCTTTCCTTTTATAGAACAGTGGTTCGTGCATTTTTTCCATAAAAATCAACTTTAAAAGAACGCATAACATATATGGCTTATATTAGTACATGATGTTAGTCCTACGCTTTAAAGAACATTTTCCAACCATAAATATTGGGGCAAAACCTATATGTTTATAAAGCAGACGTGTGACTGGAGGATTGCTGATTGAAATTCCTTTACCGACTGGGACAATGTAGGTGCTCTTTCTGCACAACAATGAAAGACTTCTTGATAAGTCCCCAGAAGTTCAAGTTGTATAAATGAATTAGTGCACAGCAAAAAGTTGCCAACATGCTCAACTTTTGCTGAATAAATAAACCTTAAAAACATGTATATTGTAAGGGATGACAAATGTTTGTGGAAAAAAAAGGCTGTTTCTGACAGTAAACATGGAGGGCTCTATTTCTGTGAGTAAAAGGACTGTGGTGCAAAGTAAGTTAGCCCAGTTCAAATGAGGGGGAATATTTGCAGAAGGGGACTGTGTTATTCATGACCATAAAAATGATAAAAGTGCAATCTAGTCTATAAGATTAGACTCAACCCGTTCTAATTTTACTCGAAGAATGTAATAAAAACTACACAGCTGCGTCACACTGAGCTGCAAACTGTGGTAACAGTGAGCACCAACAGCGTAAAGGATCATGTCATCTGCAAACAAGTGTTACCAAGTCCTGATACCAAAGGTGTTCTAGACCACTTGCTGCTACCACTGGCACATACTCCGCTGTGCCTCTCCACTTGTACGCAGTCAAAATGATGCTGAACCAATTGTCTGCAGACATGTAAAAAAAATCATATTTTGCCTCTTGTAATTTGCACCATGCCTCGTCACCAAAATAGAGCTCTAAACAGCACATATCTGTTTAAATGTAAACTAATCAAATGTGAAGAAGGTTTTATTCTTGGCTTTCGCTGATGCAATGAATCGGTCTCTTTAGTTTTGATTCTTGGTAATATCATCTCAGATTCTTTGTTTCTTCCATTTATCAATGAATCCACCCTCTTGCATAAACCCACAGAATATGCACAGTCAGTTTTTTTAAAAACCACTAAGCTGCATAAAGAGTGGTGGGAGGTGCAGGCTGAAAGGTGGGCAAACAGTGAAGATGTGGCGGATACCTTTCGCAGGATTGCATCTGGCAGCTGGGTGATAACATGTGACTGTGGCGCGTACTGGCCGAGGCGCATACTGTGTGTGTGTGTGTGTGTGTGTGTGCGTGGGTACAGTATGCACGTTTGCGTCTGATCATTTTGAGGTCAGCCTCCATGCCTTCTAGAAGAAACAGAGAACACACCTGACTACAGCAGATTAAGAACAGAACTGCTCTCAGTCTCTGAGACGTCCTATAAGAATGAGAGAGGGAGTGGCCATATGAACACACTACTGTAGACACAAGATTAACCAATTTCCTGTCTGAGCTGTCGATAACATGCACACACCAAACTATGTTAAAAATATCTTCAAATAAAGGATTTTTTTTTTATATGATAATCCAAAGTTGGGATACAAGTGTAACATTTCAAAATTATGCAATAAATATTCTATATATATTGGTATGTAAAATTTGCACATCATAAAGTCACCAGAATAATGTTGGCATTGTACTTTTCTGCAAACCACAGTAGCGGATACTTGCCTGCAAGAGACCACTGGGTATTTTTGACTAGGCAAGACATCACTGTTTAAAACAGCTGTGAGAGTCCACTGTCGAGCTAGAGACCACCGTTCCAGACAGAGCTTCGATGTTTGTAAGCGCGAACATTGTAAGCGCATTCTCAACATTTAGAAGTGTGAAACCACTGGATGTTTTCAGCTTGGCCCTTAGTTCACCTTTGGCACAACATAATTTGAAGATTGAACATCAAGAAATGTAAAATTTCAGTATATCTGTGGTTTGCAGAAATGTACATTAACAACATTTATTTGGGCAATCGGGTTATTATTATTTGTTTAGTAAAAATGTACACAGACTCGCTATTTAAACATTTTACCGACTGATTTATCTGCATGATGGACTGATATAACAATGTGTTTTTGTGTTTATTGTGTGATTTAAGAAAATCTTAAACTTCAAATATGAAGCTGTATTTTTATGTGTTCAATAAGTCAGAGAAACAAATCACCTGCCATCAGGCCACAACAATGGATGGCATGTCAAATAAAAAACATTTATGCAGGAGAGGGTCCGGTGAGTAAGAGCTCAATTTCAAAACAAAGTCAAACTGACAAACAGTGCGTTAATCACAAAGCACTAAACCTTGGCTATAACAGGGCTAATTAAGTTTTAGACACGGCTATAATTCACTGTTCTTAAAGGAAACTCATGGTGGTAGCAGTAGTTCACAGACCTGGGCTAACATTAGTGGATCTGTGCGTTGACCTCTCACCTTGGCAGGCTCCTTGCCGGGCTCGCTGTACAGGCTGCGTATCCTCCTGCGCTCCACCACCTTGTTGTCGGTGGGGTTAACCTTCACCTGCTCCCCCTTGTATGTGGCGCTGTAACTGGTTTCAAGGCTGGTCTCCTCGGCCGGGGGTTTATACTGAGATGGAGCTTTGATGGGCTTGACTGGTTTCACATCCTTATACGCCTTGAACTCAGTCCTAGGAAAAGGTAAACAGAAAGGGATTGTGCAGCTGCAATTTAGGATTACTTAGGAATAGGATTACCAATTTAACAAGAAATTTAGAAACAATGTAGTCCCAATTATGTTCTGACACATCAATGATGCACATCAACATCAGCAGGGATCTGAGTGCAGTTTAATATAATCTGTTGTCCACTTACAAACCTGGAAAGACTAAATTGGACTGGACATATATGGACAATGAGAAGACACTTTTTTTTTTTTTTTTTAGCTGTTGCATTTATAATGTCTCATGTTGACTGTAGCTCAGCACCAGACAATGCAGAGCTGCCAGTTTATTGCTGAGTGCATGATTTATATCACAGGATCCTGTTGGCCTATTAAATTCTCCATATTGGCAAAATGTTATTTTTAGCATGTCAAAATTTGATCTTTAAGATTTACTTCCAAAGCTCTGTGAGCTTCGACATGGCAGCATGGAGTGTTTTTAAACTCACTTAATATGGATTAAAAGGTGGTAACACTTTTCTTGGCGTTAAACATTAAATTAGACATACTCTGCCCATTTTCTGGTTCATAATTTTGTTTTGGGTTACTATAATAAATAAGGTTTAGATGCTTTAGTGCTCCAAAAATATATCAGTTGTCTCATACTGCCCAGTACTGCAGCTCTGACACACTCTGTTTTAGCTAATGTTTTTATAAGGCCACGCCTCCTGAATACCCAGTCCACTCTGATTGGTCAGCTGACACACGTCTGACTAAACAGCGCTAATAAAATAAAAGAGCACCTTTGTTAAATTGATTCTTACATGCCAAACCAAAAAATCATTTTATAATATGTGTGACATGGTGACGTAGTGTGATGTCACTATGTCACAGACTTAAAGGCGAGGCGTTTCAGGAGCAGTGTTTTTTTTTGTGGGAGAGAAGAGCTTCTGTTGGTGTGGACTTTGACCTTTCGAACTTTCAAGATCTTTTATATGCACAAGAACAAATATAAACTGCTGAAGGAAAGGAAGAAAATGAAAGCACATAATCGGTCTCCTGTAAAAAAAATGTCTTATGGTTATATATCTAAATGCAGTGTGAAATCAATTTTGTTTTGTTTCTTCTTAGTTGAAATAAAACCTAATTGTGTATTGACAATTATCTGGTTGCCTAAATGTTTCTGTAAAACTTCCTCATATTATTTATCCGGCATTTCCTTAAGTATGTCATAAAAATGTGGTTTCATTGCGTACAAATTAGGTTAAACATTAAATTTGTGTCCGTCAAGTTCATCTGTAATAAGTTTATCTTTAACAAATTAAAAAATAGAGAATAATTAGGGCAGTGGTACACTGTATGTCAACTTGAATATTTCATCGGGGGCAGACTGAAGAAGCCAGTGAGTCTTGTTAACTTGCATGCATTATGCATCCTTAATCCAATTCGGAGGAAGCCTGTGCAGAGACACACGCACGCCAAGACACATGATTACACTAAGACCCTTTTTACTGGCTGTACTCATTCATGGCCTGCTGCATTGATTCGGTAGTACTCTTAGGGAGGATAAAGCAGAAAATCAATGATGCAACCTTTATCTGTTTGCTTTGGAAATCACTGGAGATTGTAACCAGAGATACCAAATATCCTCTGATGGTTCTCTAAATGGAATCACTGGACAGAGCAGGGTGGCACAGAAGAGTTGAAATGTTGTGTAACAGAGGGCACATGAATGCAGCACTGAGAGGAATTAGAGAGTCACAGAACTTTTATTCCAGTGGTCTTTGAATGTATGAACACGTGTCTCCCCCCCCTGCTGCTGCAGGATGCGTCCCTCTCTTACCTGTAGCTGCTGGAAGTCGACATCACCTCCTTTATCTGTCTGTTCAGCGCGTCTGCAGCTGCTCTGCCTTTCCTCTGCTCGGCGATCGCATCTGCGCCCATCTGCGCCTCCGTCTTCTCACCCGCTTTCCTCTCCGCCGACTTTTCCCTCTTCACGCTCTTCTTCGCCACCTCCTTGGTCTCCTTCTCCTGCAGCTTCTCCTCGATCTCGCTCTTCTCCACGCCGCTCTCGGCCTCGGCGGCAGCGTGCTCCAGCTTGCCTCCGCCCGCGCTGCGCTCCGGCCCGCCGGTGGGGCTCGGTTTGGGGATCCAGGGGTGGTCGTGTTTCCTCGGTATAGGCCAGGGCTTGTAGTCCTTCTGATACTGAGTTTCGTTGTTGAACGGGGCCGCGGAGCGCTGGTACTCGTTCCGGGGCTTGCAGCTGGGCTCGGGGCGCACTCTCCACGCCTTGAAGTCTTGGCGCATGACGGACGCATTAGAGCCATCTTTGCCCGCTGCGGCACCCGTCGCGGGCGGTGCCTTCCCTGCCTCCTGCTCGCCGTGATGCGGCTGGGTTTCTATGGCGATGGCGCCGGCCCTCTTCTGCCTGGGCTGCGGGTGATGCGGGAGATGCTGCACGTCGGCCACATCCGAGTATTTGGTGAAAACCAAAGGCACCGCGATGTCCGCTTTGTCCAGCTCAGTCCAGAAGCGGTTGATGCAGCAAGCACGCGTAATGCAGGGCCATGCCATGACGGCAGGGTAGCGGGATGCTGCGAGGGGAGGAAAGGTGCACAGAAAGACTAGATAAACGTGCTGATAAATGTCCTACTCACGACTCGAAGACTTGCGAGCGCTCCTCGCCCTGTACCCTCTGAGTTTCTGTCCAGTCAGGGTTATTCCTCCTTCTAGCTTTTATGCAATATCTCACCAGTCGTTTGCCCGTGAGACTACAAGGAAGTAGAGCCCCCACGCCTCCCCCTCTCTTCTCCTCCCGCAGGCTATTTGTTCTCCTCACTGGAAGTTTACGCGGACTTTGGGCATTCGCCGTGGAGCACACATTGCTGTCTGGTTTGCGCATCAAAGCGACCCCACCCACATTTGTGTGATGCTGGGTGATGCCCGGGGTCTGCACCGTCAGTTGCGCACGGTGAACTATCACCTGAGCTCGTCACCGTCTGGCCAGCAGAGGAGGGAGGAGACACGGTTAACCCCTGCGCCGCCACGACCGAGAGGACAGAGGACACCCAGGTTCACAGCGCAGAGGATGGAGCAGCAGGCCTACTGTTGTTGCATGTGGGGAGGAAATGGCCGAATATGTTGCAGAAAACACACATGACATAAAGTTTAACCTCTCCTTCATTCTCAGGTTTGCGCATTCCTTTTGTACACTTAAATGTTTCCAGTGCATTTGTTATTTTTATTTTAAGCTGGTAACCAGATGGAGCTGGAAAAAAAAAGGGGGAAAACCCATCCTTGTGCTGTACAAATAAAGGTTTTATTACACCAAACTGTAAACAGGTTTTCAAGGTGTGTGTAAAGTCTCACAATAAAACACTAGCATGAGAGAAGAGGAACAATCTTGGCATAAATAACGACCACAATACAACAGGACAGGAGGCAAACACGCTACACATCAGGATTTGTATTCTCATCTGGAAAGAAGAAGTGCATCGCAAGCTTTTTACTTATTTTAAAAAAGAAAACCAAACATAGCCTCCCAGTGAGTGTGATCCAGGGGTGCTGCTGCTGATGTCGGTGTAACTGCTCCCTCTTGTGCTGCTCCTGCCTCACAGTCGGCGGAGAGGAACTGAGATCCAACTCTGCCTCCACGTTTAAAATGAAAGATGACGGTAAAAGAGGCGTTCATGGCCGACAGAGGCTACCACATTTAACACAAACGAAAACAAAGGAATATAAAAGGTTACAAAATACTTACACAGCCTGACAAAGAATCAGGACTTCATATTTACAGATTATGTTCTCAACACTGGTTTTACATTTCTGGACATTTTGTGGTGATGCAATTTTTTATTGAGTCTCCATGAGGTATTGAGTATCTGTCTTAACGTGTTCCTTCTTTTTCTCACTTATTAACAAAATGCCAGATTGAGATTAAATCAGGGCCGCACAATGTTTAGCTTCAGCATCGACATCGCACTTTCAAACAAGGCAGTCTGACTCAAACGCGTCACGCTGCAACTCTCGCTGCTCGATGCAAAAGCAAAACTCGCACAATTCTCACTTCCAATGATGAATCAACAGGAGACTTTATCATTTAGCCCGATTTAAGGGTTCTTGGATCGATGGGGAGTGAGTTGCATGTGACATGCAAGCCACCGTTCACAATCATTCTTATCAATTTATACAAAAAACTGGGCCTACGTTGGTCGCTCGGATAATATGTACTCCCCTTCCAAAGAGCCCAATCATTCTAGAAATATTATGTATAACAGGGCTGCATGATTAATCGCAAAAGGAATTGAAAGTAGAATATCCCAAATCACAAGACACTTCACTGTTTGGATAAAGTTAAATTAACTGTGTTGCTGCAGTGATGTCCTCGTCTACAAATCTTGTTCTCCAGACGTCAGAGGACATGGTTTGGTGCAGAGCCAAATAAATGTCTCATTATTATGAAAGTATTGGTTTCTTTTCTGTGAAAATGAAATCTGTGATGCAAAATAGGATCAGTCTCACCAAACGTGCTTTTCGATATCACAATGTGTATTTATGGAGAACCAAACCATTGCAATAACAGTTTTTTTACCACATCAACCTCAAGGAGAGAATACCAATAACATCCATTACTTTCTTTACATCAGCATTCAAATGAGTAGTCCTTGTATCCTGGTATCGAAAACATAAATGAGTGACCAAAGGCGGATGTGTTAATGTCTGATATATCTGTTTCATTCATTTTGTTCCAGATCAGCGATGCTTAGTGTCAGTGTCTGATCATTTCATCACCTCTTCCTCAGCTTCGGGATCCGGATCATCCTCTGGATACAGTCTGCAGTATTTGTCCACCATGACGTCCAAGTCGTGTTTCACGTGAGTGTTAATGTTGAGCATGGCGAGGCTTTTGTTCCACAGCTTGGTGGGCGTGCCGTCGAGATACGCCTGCAGTTGCTCGCTCGCCGTTTCACTTTTGTTCTCCTCCAACTTCAGCACCGGCAGCGTAGAGAGCACCTTGAGGAAGGAGTTCACGTTCGGGAAGAACTTGACGTCCGGCAGCTGGAGGGTTTCGTGGATGGTGGTGGGCAGACGCACCTCTTTGCCTCGGTGCTTCCACTTGATCCTCCAGCAGTGAAGCTCCGCGGCCAGCGTGTCAGGGCTGGGGAGGTCGTTGCGGTAGACGTCGGCGTAGTTTTCCTCGGTGGTGTTGAACTTCATTTGGCCCATGACGGCTGGGACGAGCGACAGGCACTTGAGAGCTTTGAGGTTGGACTCAGAGAACATGTCCTCCACCTCCTGCATGACGCCGTGAATAACAGGGACCGTCACATACTCCTTAAAGTACGCCTCTGCTTGGATTTCGCCCACATCTGCTGCACGCTGTTTACGGAGAAACAGCCTCGGAATCGTCACGGGAATCTCCATCACGTTGGCCACATTCACCGCCTCCTCGTACCAGAACTCATGGTAGACATCTATGTTGTCATTGACCTCGTTGAGTGAGTGCAGGACAGCAGTCAGACTGTTGGCAGCAAAAAAAACATCAAGCGTTTCCCCTTGGAGATTCCTCCCGAAGGCTCTGGTGAATACGAGAACGTTCTTTAAGATGACGACGGTGACAATGACTTCAAAGTCGGCGAGAGTTTCTGCGATTGCATACGCATCCGCTGTGGTCGCCTCAGCAAATTTCCCATCAGCGTTCTCCCGAATGTTGTCCATGCACAGCAGCAGGGGCGGCAACATATCGAGCAGCACGTCAAAGACACTGTGCTGCTCCGCCCATCCCGGACTGCAGGCTTGTTTCAGAGCACTTCCCTTCTCTTCATTCTTCTGGTAGTGAGTAGAGATAGCCGTCTCCAGCTCGTCCTGAGTGAGCGGGGTCCTGAGGAAAGCACCAATCCTCCTCAGAGTCTCCATGACGACCTGGACATTGGGAAAAGGCAGATTGTTGGCCAGGTGGATGTTAAGCGCCATGTGAGAGCACGACATATGCAATGCCAGGGGATACTTCTCCATCAGGAGTACTGCCACAGCTTTCATCTTGGTGGTGGTAGTACCGGTGGCCTTGTGGGCCTGACCACGACAGTCCTCCATGCTGAGCCCCCAACGGTCGGTCAGCTGGGCCTCCAGCCGCTCCACCAGTGCAGTCTCGTCACCATCAAATAGCAAGAAGTCCACAAACTCCTCTCGAAGAGTGTTCTGCGTATTCACGAAGCGTAAAAATAGAGGCAGGTGTTTCTCACTGGCGAATTCAACGAGGTCACCCGTCACTAAGGAGAAGAAGCGACTCTCCCTCACCTCCATCAGGATCTCCTCCCTCACCGTGTTCTCGCAGATGTCCAGGAGCTGGCTCTGCTGGGTGGCAGAGCAGTATTCTGTGTTCACAGCTGTCGCCTCAAACCGCTTCTTCAAGGCTTCATCTCCGGCATTCATGCGGTAATCCAGAAGGGCCTGGAAGTTGTTGGACATGCGTTCAACTTCGGACGTTTTTTCAGCCACGAATGGGATGCTCTGTTTTCCTAACATGACCAAAACCTCAAACAAGGACCTTAGGTATTCACGAAACGCCCTCTCCTCTGTGGACAGTTGAGGTTCATCGTCATTGGTGCTTGTGCTGTCCTCAGCCGCTGCATCTTTTTTGCTGTTAAGCTGCTCAATAGAGGAAGCCACTGGGGGAGAAAATCAAGAAAGAAAGCGCGTTCATGTTAAGTTAAATGATACTTAACATGCAAATATATAACATTTATGAGTAAAATGAAATCTTGTATTTACTTACATCTCCTTTCTTTAATCTTCTTTAAGTCTTCTTCAGTCTGAGATTTCAAAAAAGACAACAGTTTGTCAGACTATTATGCCTAAAATGTGTACTTGATTAATTAGCTAATGAAGATTTTTCTCACCAGCTCTTTAATCCTCTTGCGATGTCTCGTATGAGGATTTTTCAGATGACTCGTCAGGTCAAATATAGTTGGAATGGCTGTATCCTTCAATACAGTCCTATAGGGGCTCTGAAAAACAAGAATTTCAAATGGGCCATTTTTGGGAAATAAGTGGAAACATGCTGAACTGGCTGTTGGCTCGAGTTGTGTGGAATACTCACTGTTTTGCACACCATAGCTGGGTCAAAGTGTTTGGCACATAATCTGTAGTGCTTATTCAACTGGTCTGCTGTTTTGGCCTCTAGATCTGCTCTGCGGCAGTTCTCCACCCAGATTCTGCATCTAGAAAAGGAACCAGCAGCGTTATTTGACATCTGAAAAGCAGTAATGTGCTGACAAAGCAGCGGCATCTGTATAAACTTCCAACGCATCATGTTTATGTGGATCAAATGACAAGTCAAGACTTCAAAGAGCTAATCACAGCTATGGAGACAAATCTCACACTATGGTGGGGAATGGTTCTTGTACCAGCTTAGTGATACACTGTTAATCACATATTTGAAATGCTTTATGTTGAATATTAAAATATGAAAACGGTGATTGTGTTCAATCTGTAGTGTGCATTGCTGAGACTGCATCAGATGAAAGTAACAAGTGCACATTAACAAGGTGTAGCTTGCATGTTGAAGCCTACTCAAGTTTCCCATCAAGTTGACCTACACTCATTCTGCCACACAGTAAGATCACTCTAAGGGGAAGTATGTAGATTTGGAGACATAAGAAAAGTGAAGAAACACGCTGTTCTCTGAGGATGAGAATAAGGTCCCAAGAACACCGTTTGCAGCTAGAAAGGTGGCAGGGTCCGCCACATACGAACAAAGTAAAAACAGTATGAAAATGTATTGTCCTTTAAGGTGAGAGAGAGTTTGTTGATTTAGTTTGTTAGGGCCTCACAGGGGTAACGTTATAACTCTCTGATCAGCCAATAAAGATCTTTCTCTCCTGATTAAAATGTCTTCTCTACAACTACATAGTGCACCTTTAACCCTGATAAGCAACATAAACACTCAAGTTGAAATAGACTTGTGTAACTTGGCATATACATTTACTGCTAAATAACAAAGAAATAGTAATTTGCTTCAGTTTGTTTGTACATTGGTATTGGAAAATGAAAGACACTCCTGAAACCATATTGGGTTTAATATCAGGCAGTGCTTTGGTTAGTAACTTAGCCAACCTAACAAAAGCTATGTTTTCAGAACACAAGTCAGACTGGTTAAACAGTAGTCACATTAAGTTGGTCAACGACGCCTTACCTCTCTGGGTCCCGTGGAAACCGAAAAAAAGCCAAATCTGACTGTGTGCTCTTCCGTGTACAGTTTGGGGCCGCGCAAAAATTCGGCATGCTTCAGGCTAGGTAGTTAGCTTAGCTAACTTTTCCGACTATTACCATCTGCTGACTTTATCGCTTTCGCTAGTGAGCTTGGTGGACGCAGATGCTTTTTCTTACACAGACGGACAACTTATATGACCCCAAATTGTGTCCGATAAGCGTTTTCCGTCAACAACTATCAAACAGCGCCGACTTGACACACGATACATTCAAATCGGTTGAATTTAGAGTTGATCGTCGTGTAAGACAATGTCCCGCCCACACGGGACCTGATTGGACAAACCCAAACCCTGAGGGGTTACTATTGGTTGTTCGTGTATTACGGTTACATCTATCAACCAATTACAAGACAGCCAATCGTGTTCTTTCTCCTTCCTCCTCCTCCTCCTCCTCCTCTTCTTCTTCTTCTCCTTCTTTCTACTCTTCTTCTTCTATGCTACACTCCTGCCACCTACCGGCTGGTTAACTTACAACATGAGAGGAGCTAGGCTAGCTAGATACAAGGGTAAGACGACAGGTAGATTGTCATTGTTTTTACTTTACTGGGCGATTCACAGTCGTTATCATGCGATTATCCATTTTTGATGAAGTCACTTAACTGTCCGTATGTAGAAAAAGCGGGTGGCTAGCTATCCGGAAAAATAATAATCGGCAACGCTAGCTAACGTTATTATGGATTTCCATCCGTCTGTCTCGCTGGTCCCCTTCGGTCAGTAGCTACTTAACTATGAATGCGTTCATATCAGTTAATGCTGTCGTTGCAAACGCCTATTTTCAAGATGAATTATTGTAGAAACGCGCAATGAAACGATGTTGTAGGTATATGCAGTCCGGTTAGAAAAAGCAGCGGATGCTAATTCATCGTCATCTGGCTCGTTGGTCTAGGGGTATGATTCTCGCTTAGGGTGCGAGAGGTCCCGGGTTCAAATCCCGGACGAGCCCTCGTTTTTGCTGTTTGATAAGGTTAAGTACCGGAAACATCACATTTACCAACAGATCTCATCTTTGGATAAAGCCCTCGACATAACACGAACCAACATCTGAAAACCTTCTCGACACCACTAAAGAGGCATAAAGTAAAGGCACTAAAAGGGAAAAACATTGTCATCATATCATTTGAAAGTGCGTCAAATACTACATTAACAGTTGAAGTATTTACGAGTCAATGTCAATCAACATTTTACAGACCTCTCACCGTCGGCAAAAGGTACAGGGCTCGTCCGGGATTTGAACCCGGGACCTCTCGCACCCGAAGCGAGAATCATACCCCTAGACCAACGAGCCAGACCGCTTACTCGGAGCGCCTCTCCTTTTATAAAGTTCAATCCCGCCACATGGTCTCCTCTTTCCACGTCTTTTGTCTCTGTTGTGTCCATTCATGTAGTCATGGCAATGTTAAGTATAGCAAACACACAGCATGATCATGCCTTCATGGGGATTATGTATGATTATGTTGCCAGGGGTGAAAAGTGAACACTTCTTGTAAAGTAGTTAATGCAGACAGCAGTTTGTCAGAGCACAATAAAGACACACAGAGCAATTCAATTAACTTCTTTTTATATATCATACATAAGACTGTCTTAATATAATACAAAGGGCATTGTCATAAACACAGCAAAGTCTTGACTAGATCTTACAATCTGTGGATACATGGACTTATCCTTTCCCCCATGCTGTTCAATTCTATAGTGCATGTTGCATGTACAAAAAAAGTGAAAAAATGTGAACTCAAAAATGAAAAGGATAAATCCAAATTAAATAAGAGGATTTCAACTTCTGTTGGGTGTTCAGATATGTCAACAAGTATATGTGTTTGTGTATAACCCACAAACTCAACAGGCTTATGAAAGATGGAACCTTTTTTTCAACCATGTGCTTCTCATATAACCAAAAAGTAAGGTTTGTGATGTACATGCACTTACAATATACCCTGTGAAAATTATTAAGGTTTGAAGATCTAGCTTTCCCTGTTTGATTCAAACCCTACCTCATAGTGTTGTCCTGATGTAGTCAAGTACCTTTGCCAAAAGGCAAGGTTTTGCCACTAAGAAAACAGGAGTTCCTGCCCACTGAATGGTCACCAAATTGACAAACATAATCAACATACCAGCAGGAGCAAGGTAGTGAGTTCTATACTTCCTTTATTAAAAAAATATAAATATATACATAAATTCTATTTCAACTATTAAAAAGGGGCTGCATTTCATGACAACTGCTCTAAATAAGAGGTCAATCAGCATGATCTGAAATAGGCGCACACTTACGAGTCACTGCAGTCAATTTTTTTTATTTTTCAGTCTTTATTTTTGGAATGTTTAGTACCAGTATGAGTGCCAGCAATAAAACCACTGGCAATTTCTAAATGTCTCAAATTCTGCGGGGTATGAAAAATGATTGCAAATTTGCAATTAACCTTGACATCCAGATAAAACCCCAATCTCAATATAGGTAGCTTTACATTTGTGTTTGTGGAAATACCAAGCATGATCTCTTTATGATGGTTTCTCCTTTAAAATGGCAACAGCATGACCTGTGGCCTGCCCTTAAATTTTGAAAGGTGGCTGTGGGCAGGGTTTTTTCTGTCTAATTTTCAAAGCTGGTAAAATGAGCAACAGAAGAAAGAAAGCACTTCAAAATCCCTGATATAAAAAAAAAATCTGGTTATTGACTGTAATGTTTTGAGGACATGCATGTCTGCTTAGGCAAAGCATGTGACTGTGGGTTGACGGACACCCTTTCCCTTTGAATAGGACAACAATCATGGGGGATCTGCCCTACCAAATCAGAAAAATACCATTCAACACAAACTGATTTGCCACTATTATCCTTACCCTGCCAAGACAATGACATAAAGTCTTGCTTCATGGCAGAAACTAGCCAAGTTGACCAAATGATGTATGAAAGGCAGCAAAACCCTTTGAAATAGTATGATGGGGGCAAAAGAAAAACGACGACACAGAAATAGAACGCATTAGTCTCCTTTTTTTTTAAACCATCAGCTTCTATCTTGCTACTCCGGAGCCTGCAGAGTAACTACCAAATTCTCTAACATACCAAAGTTTTAAAAGACTCCCAAAATAATCTACCAATTAATATGGAAACAGTTTTGGTAAAACGTTGCAAACAAATCTGGCCAGAATACACAATAGCCAACGGTCTCAACAACGGTCTCCAGTTTTGCTAAAGTAATATATTGCAGCTGTTTGTATTGACGTTAAAATAAGATCTTGATAAACTTTGCGTCAAAGTGGTGAACTGCTACATTATTGGTTACAGACACCTATATGCTATAAAACAACTGCTTTGGTATAAAAACATATCCAAAGGGAAAATAAATTCTTGTAAAATTCACAGCATAATTTGAGGAGAAAAAAGGCAGTCACTTAACTCATTTTTTTCTTCAGTTTCCATGTTTTGGATGGAGAGACTTGTGCAGGTGGTTCTGATGAGGAACTACATGCAAAAGGGAAAAATAACAAAACATAAAAGGGTAGACTCTGGAATAGATAGTTCTTTCCACTGCAAAATCCTTAACCATTGAATAAGATTTTCAAGGAAGTAATGTTTAGGAGGTTGTTGTGTACAATAAGACCCTGTTATGTGGGGCCCTGCTGAAGAAGAAATCTTTGTCGAGAAAGGCCTCAAATTACCATTCTTATTTACCTTTTTCTAAGTTGTTTTAATTTCCTTAAAGAATTAAGGGCTGTCTAGAGAGAAAAATAGAGAAAAGCCATCTTAATTCAAATGATAATGTCCAGCTCCATCCCATTTCCAAGTCCATGAGTCATAAGGCCAAAGGGTTATCTAGAACCAGCCACTGACTGTCTTCCTTTCACTGGGCTGGATCCTTTCGTCTCCCGTGCCCATCGCTGCTCTCATCTGTGCCGGGCCCGGTTGCAGCTTGCAGGACTACAGGGGCCTCTAGGCCTGAGGGGTGGTGCTTCCCTCTCCTTTGACCCAGTTGGTGTCAGTATCCACCTGCAGGGTCTCCTCTCCACCCGGCCAGCACACGCTATAGGGACTCCACTGCTATGTGCTCCCCTTTAACAAGAGTTACACAATACCGACCAACAACAAGAAATATCACCGCAAACACTTCCCCTCATTGTCAAGCTACAGGATTTACAAGCAGCTTTTTACGAGAAATTTCACTTAAAAAGGGCAAAATAATTAAGAACCAGTGGAACAGTAATGTCAGGCAGTCCACGGTTTGAACCGAAAGAGGACGCCAAGCATTTCATCACCAACAGCTACCTGCAAAACTGCTTCAAACTTCGCTCTGAAATGCTCCTTAGAAGATTTTGCCACATAATACCATATGGTGATTACTTGGTGGTTACATGAAACTGGTGAAATGGTAAGATGGATGTCTCAATCTCACTATGGTTATTCCGCAGTATTATTTTGTGCCTAATGATTGCAAAAGAAAAACTGATGAAAATTACATATATACTTTTTAACAAAGGTTTTTCTCTGTAGTAGCGGTTCAGTGATATCTCCCTTCTGACGTGAGCAGCTTTTGTTCTCAACACACCTTGTAGTAAAAAACACCACCTTAAAAATGACGCACAGGGGGAACACACAGCCAAATGTCAGTGCAGTCACGAGCTGGCCATAGAACTCTGCTGCACACACACTCCAGTCATTGGAGACTCCTCCCGGTCCATGCCCTGCCTCATGCCCAGGTGGCCTTCCGCTAGGTAGTGGGCAGGCCCTGTGTTCGTGCCCATGGAGAATGCAGGGTGCGCTGCCATGCCAGTCTCCTGCCGTGGGTTCGAGAAGGCACCTAGCCCCATGCTCAGCCCACCATTCTGACCAAAGTCAAGGGCTCCGGCAGGCAAATGGCGGAGCTGGTAGGCCTGGTTGCCATGGTTCCCAGTGGAAGAGGACGATGTAGAGGAAGAGGAGGCAGAGGAAGACAGGGAGGTCATGGACAGATGGCCATGAACCACCTCCATGGAGTCCTGTGTCGAGGAGCTGTGTGTCGGGGAGGTGTAGTGGCGTGGGCGTGGCCGCGTAGCCATCATCTGCCCGTGGTGGTGATGAGTATGTGAGTGGGGATGCAGGGCCTTAGGGTGCTGAGGGGGAACATGGAAGGTGGTCTCCTGGACTGGGTGGGTCTCTCCAGTGACTGACTCTGGTCCAACACCACCTCCCCACACCAGCGGGGGTGGGTAAGGCTGTCTTGCCTGTTGATGTCAAGCAAATAACAAAGCGAAGGGTCAGTTGTGGGAAAAGGACGCAAACTTTTACAGTTTCAAATTTGTGATCATACAGAGGTTTTCTTTTCTTTAGCATTTGACACTTTAGACTTTAGTTACAGTATGCTTAATGACATAAGGTAAAGAAGTTGACATGATTCTTAATTTAGGAAGCACAGGTTTGATAAAATTGGATTTAAAGACCACAATATTTGAATCAATCAAGCAATTTAGGAAAAAAAATTCTAAACATTTTTAAAAGAATTTGTTTAGTAGACAAATTTTTACCATTCTGTTTGAAACCACCTCAAGAACTCCACTCCTGCAGATCCTTCCTGGTGACTTACTGACCTGTGGGCAGAGGCTGTCACCATCCATGGCAGGCAGGGCCGTGCCGAAGTGTCCTCCACTGTGCAAGTGGTGATGGGTAGGGTCTGATCTTGCTCTGCCACTAGTACTTGTCCCAGATGATCCTCCTAGGGGTAGAACGAATATGTCACCAGTGCAGCTTCAACAGCTTCACACAAAATACATGAAATGCTACAAAACGATTAGATAACATTAATTAAATCACATGCTAGCATTGTCTGAAGGGTCTATGGCTTTAGTCTTTAGTACTGAAGTTCCACAACATCAATACTCCCTATCAAATAGATAGTTGTAGGGAAGTGATATGACACCTTTCTCATGTTGCCTTAGAAAACAACAACTCACAAATGAATGGAGTACATAAAACAAACACCTCCGAGTTTACCGCTGACAGTTACCTGAACTAGAGGAGGTGCTGGAGGTGGTTCCTGAAGACTGGGACTGCTCTAATGCGGGGCTTGTAGACACGCTGCTGCTTGTATTGGTCCCCTCGTCCGCAGTCTTCTTGAAGAAGCTGTGCTGCAGGGCATAGTAGGGCTGGATGCGGCTCTTAGGGTCATAGTCCAACATCCGCAGGATCAGGTCCTTGAACTTCAAGTAGTCAGCAACAGCATGGCCAGACTCCCCCGCCCGCCGGCCACCTGGACCCCCTGTCTCCACACCCAGGATGGAGTGGAGCTTCCGCGAGGCTGGAGGCTTATACTGTTTAAGGCAGAGTGCACAAAGATTAAGAGATTTGCTCAGCTGTGACTTGTTTATATCTTAACACAATCAGGCTTGGTTTTGAAAATACACAGTACACAAACTTAAGTCAAGCCAAATTGCAGCCAAAAAAAAACCCTCACCCTTTTGCCATCTTTGGTCTTCTTAACACTCCATGTACCATCCGAAAGCTTCTCAAAGAACTTCCTGGCTTTTGGGGCTAGGTCCATTATGTGATTAGGCGGGATACCAAGAACCTCGACTATTTTGTTCATCTGGTCCACCTGGAGGAAAATGAATCAATCAAGTTACTGTATCATTTTAAATGTGTGTCTGCAACTAAATGTCATCAAATGCTATCCTGAGATGACTTCACTGTCCAAACAGTTCGGCTCAGGCATGTGGACTGAAGGTAACAATTTCAAGTCTTGACAACTTAGTGTTGAATGACATGTTTAGGTTTATGAACTCTACTTCTCAGTCTTTGAGGTCTACATGAGATTATCTGCAAGATAAACATCAGGTGAAAAGTGAACTTTGAATGCCATTCGAGTCATGTTACAAAACACAACACAGAACAAATCAGAGTAATATTTCAGTTCCTTATACCTCGTTGGCTCCGCTGAAGAGAGGTTCTCCAGTGTGCATCTCTACCAAGATGCAACCCAGGGACCACATGTCGATGGCCAGGTCATAGGGCATTCCCAGCAGCACCTCTGGGGAACGGTAGAAGCGACTCTGGATATACTGGTATATCTACAAAAAGAAAGCATGGCCAGTCAGACTCCGTTTACGTTGTGAACTATGAATCAATGTTTAGAAGCAACAACTATCAGCTTCTCAGGGCCATTCTTGCAGACATTCACTGTATTGCTGATACGGAAAACTGAAAGCTAGATACCCTTTGTCCCAGTTGGCATGAGCTGCCAAAGTCCACTATTTTGATGGCACTCCTCTTGGGGTTACAGAGGAGGATGTTCTCAGGCTTCAGGTCACAGTGGATGATGCTGAGCTCAGGCGTGGCCAGGAAGAGCAGCGCCGTGCATAGCTGCTGGGCAAACTTCCGGGTTAGGTTGAGTGAGACGCCGCGGAAGTTGGTATTTCGGAGTAGGTCATACAGATTATATGAAAGCATCTCAAACACGAGGCAGAGGTGGTTCCGGAACATGAAGTGACGCTTTAGGTGAACTGTGGAAAAACAAATAGTCATGATGTTAGTAAATGTAGGACAAGCCTTTTAATTGATCCTTTATGTCTTTTCAGATCAGAGGCAAATTTCACGAGTGAATTTACCAATGTAGTATTTCATCTCGGTATCATGTTTGTTCATGAGCTCTAGGAGGCGCACTTCAATCTGGGCTTGATTGAGGAAAGCTTTCTTGTTCTTGATGATCTTAATGGCAACCCATTCCTGCTCCGCACGGTCATATGCTTTCACAACCTAAAGATGCAAACAAGAGCATATTTAAAATGTCCCTAAAAGTAAAAGCGGAGTTGTTTCTTTAATAATAAACATGAACACTTCAAATGTTAACTCCACATAAAAAATCTTCAAATAGGTGCATCAAATATGCTGCAGTTATTTATACACAATAAAATTAACCATTTTCTTCTTCAAAAGCAAGATAATTTTCTCCGTCACATGTACTCAAAAGTGTGTGTGTAGTGTATAGTTAAGCACCTGTCCAAATGATCCTTTTCCTATCAAGGAATCAATCTCATAGCGGTCCATCCACTTCTCCCCATTCTTGACGATGTAGTCATAGTTATCATCGTCATAGCCATCATTAAAGACTTTCCTCTCTTTTTTGTGACTGGAGTCTTCACCCTGACCCTGTTGGTGCCGTCGCTTCTTTTTTGCATAATACACCTAAAAAATTAACAATGAAACAATTCACATGATCACACATGAAGAAATGTTATATTACTTATACATTTTCAAAGTTTTACAGTGTAACAAACAGATGATATAGATAAATGCATCTGATGAAAATCAAAACTAACCTCATTGATGTGTTTGTATGTTTTGATAAGGTCAATGGAGAGCTTCCTCAGGGGAGCTGAAGTTGGGTCACGAAAGCACTGGGGCATGTGCCTCTGTATAGTATCAAAAGGGAAAATCACAACATTTAATAAACAAACAATATGCAGAGTACTTTTGTAAGTAACAGGGCCTAATATAAATTCCTAATGTTAAATATCATAGGCCATTTATTATATCTAATAATACAGAAAATGTTGCACTGGCTACACTGAGAGAGCATTTGACAAGGAGCTACTCTGCCTGGTGACAGCAGCAAAAAAGGGAAGTAGACTTTCATATCACATTAAGTATTGCAATTCATGTAACATTACACATTCAGACTAAAAGAAATGCAAGAGCTGGGGTAGGGTAGGGTTAGTGTACCTGATTGGCAGTGAGCTGTGGTGTCTGGTCGCTGTACGGTAAGACCGTAACAGATTGGTCAGTGCTTGGCTGGTGGCGGTCACTGTACTGCTGGTGCGTATGGGGCATTGGAGCAGCCATCTGAAGACCAGCAGTGTGTAAAGAAAAAGAGGGCGCAAGCCGGACGGACGAAGGTTTGCATGCTGAAGTCTCTCCTCCTGGAAGGAATGAAGACTGCTATGAGTTGCATATTACCTTAATTCAACATTACATGTAAGAAAACACACAAAGAAGGGAAAGGGGTAACACTCTATATGTAGAGCAACTGTGTTTCCTCTTTATTACATTAGATTTCTGGCCCTACAATAAAATGGGCAAAGATACTTGCTTCTTATTGTACAGATCTAATATAAAAAGGCATTATTCACTGCTTAATGTAAACAGTGAGCATTTCTTTAAAACTAAACTGTCTAAATATACCTTAGGGAATTCAAAATATGCAAAATTCAAATTATGCATCTGTAATATTTACATGTACGTTGAAATGATCAAGCTCACAGCTTAACACAGACAAAAAATGAGCATAAAATGTTGAGAACAATAAAAATGATTAATTCATCATTTAAATAAATGTCAGGTTAATACAGTGTCTTTTCTAAAACATGTAAAGTCGTAAAAATGCATCAAAGGATAACCACAAAATAAAATGTAACAGTAATATATCAACCTTTGTGAAGAAAAAGGAGCGAAACAGCAGCTTTAACAGTGAAAAGGGGTGAAAAGAAAGCATCTCCACACTATACAGTGAATCATCCTTCATTTTAAGCCAGAAGGAATCAAAAAATTATCAAATAGCATGTTCAGCTATCAGCATCTCTCACCAGACAACACAATTCACCAGTGCTACACAGTAACCACTATTCAGAATCCCAGCAACAGCACCTAATTAGCATAGCCTATCACCACAGAGATACAGCGTGATTTGGCAAGCCCATCAATGCACAGACCAATCACAACGCAGTATGCAAATAGCCTACTTTTGTTGCCAGGGCAGAGCTGCTCCCATTTTCCAATGAGAAAACAAGAAATAAACAAGAAATAAAATTGAACTTTGGCACACTTAGACGCTGCTTTCAACACAAGAGCCTGACAGCAAAATAGCTGCACAGCCCAAAACCTGCACTCCATCTGAGAGCATTAGAAAGCTGACCCAGCTTTGGAAAAGGAAAAAATACACATCCACTGACAGAAATAAGAGGAACTGTAAGATGATAGAGCACAGGCAAAGACTGTATTTTAAGAAACTAAGATACATTTTATTTTGTGTGTGTGTTTGCATTATATATACACACTTATATATAGATAGATATAAAAATATATATTTATATATATAAAAATATAAATTAAAAATGTTTTATCTTTTTTTTTTAAATAAATCTTTGTTTTTACTGGAGCAAAATACATTTTTATATTAACTGCAAGAAATTTTGTATAAATCTTTTTATATACATTACATTTAAAGCACTTAAAAAGACTGATTTGTCATGATGACTAGTGTATATTTTCCTGCTTGTTCAGCTGAGACCTGAAAATATTTATGTCAAACATTTTCTGATCACTTTGAACTCTGTCATAAAGTACAAAAGAATCTGCATTTAATAGAAATGTAAATTTCTTATTAACCCATCTTAATAATTATTATTGGTATTATTATTATTTTTTTTTCCTACTTCAGAATGTGTTAAACATGAGAGTCTGGATGTCAGATTCAAAAGAGTGAGATAAGTGAAAGAGAAGAAGATTTTAGGTGCACCACTTCCCACCAAAGGGTTAAGACTTAATATATAGCAGCTAACCTGGATGCATCATCTCCTGTACAATTTCATATCATCCTGGGAGGAGAGTCCAGCAGCAAACCACAACCCACTACAAAGAATAAAAACAGATCATTATCATTGTGCATCTTTGGTGGGGAATTAACTTTGTGGTTTAAGTTTTGAAAAGGGGGGACGGAGGACTCCTAAGAACAGAGGACACCCCAAAACTTTAAAAAGTGTGCTTTGAGTAAATGTATCAACTTTAGGGGAACTTAGGAAAATATAGCTTAACTTACAGAAAGCAATGGCCTTATGGGGCAACAATTAAAATAAATTAATGTACAGGTGAGGATTTATATTTGTTTTTCTCACTCAAAATAGCTAAAGCTCTTGTGAATCTGTAAAAAGATAAACTGTTCACTCAAAGAGGCCCAGACCACATCACACTTAACAAAACAGGATTAATATTGTTTTGGCCTCAACAGCCCAGGATCTCCCTCTTAGCACGTCCATAGTCAAAATACCTTTAAATTATTGTAAATTGTATGACCTGAAATATACTTAAAAACAGGTAGCCCAACTAAAATTACTGTAGGATTATGCAAATGGACAAAGAACAGAAAAAGTTTGGTTTGAGCCCATTTTACAAACAATACCTGATATCATACCTACATAACTATAGGGTGCATTTGACGTTTTTTAAAAAATCCCTTACTGTGGAAAATAAAGCTCTATTTGACCACAAGGCCATTTTGCAAGCGCACTTGTAGCACTTTACTCTCTCCTAAACGTTTGATTATTCTTTCATTTTCAGTACCGACATATGAACAGTTCCTTTCCTGGCTCGACTCATCACGGCATCAACGGGCCTATTTAGGTGTAAATATAACGACAGCTAGCTTGCTATTAGTAGCCGTATCATATCATAAGTGATAGCTAAAGACCTCTGTAACAACCCTGTGTGTCATCTTCTCACGCCCAACTGATTAGATCCATTCCGAAGCTGAATCAAATGTAACCCATCCAAAACAATTAAAAGCCTTACGTCCGTGTATAAAGACGGTGCCCGAGTGGCTCTGTACTTACAGATGATGGGGTAGATCTCGTCATGGTTGGAATTTAGAAAGCATATTCAGTGTTAATTTGCGTCCTCTCTTGCTACATATTGTCCGTGTATGCCTCCAAATCCTCGTATAAATGGCAAACGTATTCGGTCTCACGTTACCGTTAGCAGTCTAACTAGCTAACGTTGTCGTCGTTAACGTTACCCTGAAAACTGCGGGACAAGCAAGCATATCTCTCACCAATCCAACGTTAACGTTAGCTAGTGACGCTGTGTTCAGCCAGCGGGTTGTGGGGCCCATTCAGCTGGTTCGTCAACAAGTCAACGTTAACCATTAGCCAGGTTAGCCGAATTAGCTATCAGGCGTTAGCCAGGTTAGCATGTTGAGCTTCCGTGCTGTTTAAGTCTAAAAGCCAAACTGCACCTCTAATCTAAATACAGCTGGACATTACATTGACAGTAAATCAAACGGGGCTTTTAGCTAGCACGGCAACATTTGCTTAAATCATACAATGACAGTGTCTAATATGGCAGGGTTAACGCTAGCCGTAACGTTAACACCGTGCCAGCATGACTCTCCGTCCAAGCCCACACAATCCGTTGCACCCTCTAGCTCACAACAACATGGAAAACTGTTCCCGTCTATCATTAAATTTAGTCCGTTGACCTACTGACTGAAAGCAAATGTTACCGCTGGCTTCAGCGGAGTCGGCACCGCCACAAAATGTTAGCTAGCCGCCATACCATAAGCTACCATTCTCAACTTCACTGTCGCGTCCATCATTGTTAACCATTCGCGTTACATATAATATACATCTGCGAAAACGTTAACGTGATATGTTAAGCCAGCGAAGCCTTGTGTCAAAGATAACATTTCACATTTGCTCACCTCTGATGGCACGATCTTCATTTAAAGTCCAATAACCTGTATGATGAGGAAACTTATCCAGCTTGAGATTCTCCCCTCCCTGCACGGTTAGCGAGTAATGTTAAAGTTAAATCCAATCCCCGTCCTCTGATCGGCACACTCTAAAATTATTCGCCAGCCAGATTAAATACGCGTTTCATCTCCCAATCTTTGATGAACAACATCGGCGATCGAAGCAACTTTGACTAACGTTACTATCAGCTGATGACTAGCATGCTAACGTTAACTAGCACGCATAACTTACTAGCTAACCTTAGCGAACTGGCTAGCTAGTTGACAAAATGAACGCAGCTAACATTAGCTACCTGCCCTGGCTAGCTGTAGCTTCTTTGGCTAGCCTCAAGCTAACAATTCTAGCTACCGCTAAATAAACGTTATGCCAAATTCTGATTTAACGTTGTCTTTGCAAATTTAGCGTCGGCCACTTCGATAAATACGACAGTAGAGTTAAATCCAGACTATTTTAAACATGAAACAGAAACCGTGTCCTCTGATAATTTTGGTTAGGAATTTTGTGTCAATTTTCACAAAATGGCGCGCGGTCCAAACCTGCGCAGTGAACCGGCCCGGTGGACCAGAGACACGGACAACTGAGTTAGTGCGGCGCCGCCTAATTATTTCAACTATGTTAAAACGTCGGCCTCTTGATCTTCTTAATCCGATCCACTAGACGCATTTCGATATCCAAAAACGGCAAATATATATCCACTGACAGCATTATTCCGGCGGGAAGGGAGAACATTTGAAAAGACTGAGCTGGGAAAAAAACCCTCCTGACAAAATGGCGATGCTCTAGCTTGTTGCCATGGCAACTGTCAATCAAAAACTAAAGTACCCGGATGTACCAATGACGAATAAAATCTAACTGGCCAGAGTTACAGGACACATATAACTCAAGTGGTGTCCCTGTCTGCCTTTTTAACCGTGCTTGGCCTGTTGCTACCATCCGGCAGACATGTATGTATCAGACTGGGTTCATTTTTTATCTACAGTTTGTAACCACCATTGCCTTTTGGAACTGTAGCTTTGTGGTGCTTTGCTCCTCACTCAGTTGGTTGGCCTGTGTCTTTACTTAATTCTCTTCCTTGCTGTTGGTGAGTTGAAAAATAACATAACATAACATAACATAACATAACATAACATAACAATTGGCTATCGCTGACAGCTAGGCCATAGCAAGGATTTAAAAAATACTGGAATTGTATAAGCCTCCCCAAATAACCACTTCTCCACCTTAAAATTATTTCGTCCAGAAAGCAATAAAAAGGTGTCTGAATTTTTGTAAAAATGGTAATAATAATAATAATAATAAGAAGAAGAAGAATAATAACAATAAAAGAATAACGCTAAAAACACTGCAACTATGGAAGAAATAGAGTGGTGTAGTTTGTAGTCCTAAATCCCAGAAATTGGTGAACAAACCTCTTTCATTTATCATTTACCTCTTATATTTATTTTTTATTATTTTATGTTTGCTTAGACACATCTCAGATTGAAAGATGTGCTAAAAAGTATAAAAATGGGACTGTTGTTTATCCCTGTTTATTTTGTCCCCTATAAGCTAATTTTATTTTTTTAAGTACAAAAGAAAATCCAGTTTCAACCTTTCAGGCTTTGGTCCGTTAGATTAAGGGTCTCATCAATGCTACAAAAAGAATAACTGTTGGCACTGTTATTTAAGGCCAAAGGTTAAAACATTTTAAAAAAAGAACAAAGGAAACAAGTGTCTGTACCCACAATCACAAAACACAAGAAGACAGTGCAGTGTAGGAAATATTTAGAGAGTAAAACATGAATTGATTGACTGATAAAGACACGTTTGTCGCTATTTATCACAAGGATCTTAACATGAATGTTGTTGCTCTCTCAGAACACTCTTTATTCCATCTCTAACTGTATTGACAGTAAACCAGTGCATACATTAATGGACGTCTATTCCATGAGCCTTTCAAGCACAAGAGGTTCAAGTTACACATGATAGCGATCTGTGATGTTGTCAACTTATAATATTTGCTGGTTGTATGCAAACCCCATAGAGAGATTTTATTTTGTTAAATAATAAAAAGCTGCTTTACATGCCTTAATAAAATGTTAAGACAGCATTACTTTACACAAGGCCTGTCGCTGCAAAATATAGTCCTAGTTGCTCCCAAAGATGTGATATTCCTTGAGAGAACTATCCATCCTGATTGATTTGTAATCAGAAGATGTATTATTGATTACTATAGGTATCTAAGAGGTGACAAGTATTTAAAATGTATCTATTGCATCAGACAGGTTTTAAATGTGTTCTTCAGACTTAGCAATTGTCTTTGCTTCTGTTTTTTAATTTCTCCATCAAATAATTGGTGTCCATCAAACATCCTAATCAATAGACAAGCTTAAGAGGTTTTAAGTTGAAGTTGAAAGATATCAACACGTTCAGCTGCTCTTAGATCCTTCGGTTGCCTGTTCAAACGGCTGCCAGCATAAAATCAAAAAGCTTCTGCAAGTTTTTTGTTCTTCACTTTAAAACAACTAAAAGACTCAGAGGACCAGAGGCCCACCCTGGTTCATACATTACAAACATGTCAGCCAAGTCGGCTGGTGCGAGACCATGAAGTGCTTTAATGACAGCTAAAAGAATTTTAAAATCAATACAAAAACAAAAACTGACGAGCAACCAATGTAAGGACTTTAAAATGGGCATAATGTGTTCTCTCCTACTGGTTCTCGTCAGCACTCAGGCAGCCGAAGTTCTGAATCAATTGTAACTGATTTATGACTTTTTTGGAGGGGTAGACCAGATAGGAGAGCGGTGCAACAGTCTGGCCTGCTGGGTAAGAAAGTGTGCATTAGCCATACAGAGAAGTGGCCACACCGGAGATATATTTTTGAGATGATAAGAAGCCGATTTGGTGACACGGAGGCCGAAGGAGCGGAGCGCTCAGCTTACATTAAGTCCCAGAGAATTAGAATTTGCTGGTTTCTTTTTCTTTTATATACAACAGCAACAAGTCCAGTTGCCTACGATATAGCATTTAGTATTGCCACCATGCTGCACCAGTTCCTCTCCTGCCAGAAGAAAATGGTCGCCTTCAACAGTTGTGGGAAATTCAGGTAAATGATGCGCCCATCCTCAGATTCATGTATTTACTCTTTAAGCAAGTTTTTTTTATCCTGTTGGTGTCTTGGGGTGCCTTCCCATGAGCTCTTTGGTCAAGCGGTTGGAGACACATTGTTGGCAGTCAATCATAAGGCAATGGGCAATTCACTTAACCTGTGTCCTTTAACTAAGCAAAGGAAACTCTTGGTAACCACCACAATGCCTAAATAAAGACTGTCCAGTCCTGGAGCTCCCAGACTGAGCAAGACACGGATGTGGATGCCACTGACCATGTGGCAAATGTACCCAGATCTTTTATTTAAAGCTAGACTAAAGTCTTTTAATTTCTTTGATTCTGGCGGCCCCTTAGATAAATATGACGTGGGGGAAAAAGTTAACTTTGTTTTTAGTGCTGTAACACCAGACGACAGAGCAGCTTCTTTCTTCTCAGGGTGCAAGACTCCACAGTTCCCCCCTAGCACTCCGACATAAAAACGTTTTCATTTTATGTCTTAAACAACCCAGAATAAGTCTGAATCCAACCCTGCGACAGGCATTAAGAATAAGTGTAATAACTATTCAGATACAACCAATAATTTCACTGATTATCTTGTTGGCTTGTTGGTCATATAGAGCAGTGGTTCCCAACCTGGGGTCCAGAGATCACAGGGGGTGCGCACAACTTTGTCTGCTCTGAGGTTGTGAGGTTACCAAAATTATATTTGTGCACATTAAAATGATAAAATCCCAATAACACACCCAACTGGATAATCAAAGCTCTGTATAATCCAAATTGAAACATATTTTTGGTCCACGTTTAAATTCATTAAGCTATTTATCACCAACACCCCTATGAGGTAGGCATATTCTAATCAAAAATTAAACTGTGTGTGTGTGTAGTTGTGTGTCTGTGTTTGTGTGTGATACACCTGATGACACAAACAGGAAGAAATGTATCTATATACATTGTGAAAGAAGGAGAATAAGAGCAAAAACC
Source organism: Sparus aurata (assembly GCF_900880675.1). Classification (NCBI taxonomy): domain Eukaryota; kingdom Metazoa; phylum Chordata; class Actinopteri; order Spariformes; family Sparidae; genus Sparus; species Sparus aurata. Next base: position 11,610,243 of record NC_044188.1, on the reverse strand, counting down.
TACAACTGTTTATTTTTGCAAATAGAAGTTTGTAATTAATCACTTTATTCTTTTAGTGTAAGTGAGTTGGGGTTGGGGGGGCATGGTTTGTCTTGGACACAGGCAAGGTGTGCTTCAAGGAAAAAAGGTTGGGTACCACTGATATAGAGGGCTAAGTTTCATAACCACTTAAAAGTAAATTGAGCTCACGTAGCAGTAACTAGTGTAGAAGTACACTTTTACAAATAAAAGTCCTGCATTCAAAATGTTAAGAAAGTAACAGGAGTGTTAGCACTAAAACATAGCGGTACTCATCATGCAGAATGGCCCATTTTAGAATAATATGTGAAATGAAATGATTTCTATCGAACCTCAACCTTGGTTGAAGAGTTAGATTTATTACTTCTATCTTCAAGTAATAAGCTTTGTTTCAATATTTTATTCCATTGTTTCAGTTTTCTATGACCAGATTCTTTGAAAAGATTTCATGGCAAAGTTGAAAAAAAGCTTTTGTAAACAGTCTAAATTAACATTTATATCCCTCACAGTGTTGTCGATCAGGCTTCCAAGGTGCACTTAAGTAACTTCTGAATACCAGTCAAGTTAATCACACCTGCTTCCGAGCCAATAAATTAATTGAAAAGAATACTTAATTAATACCTCGACACTTTTTAAAGCAAGGACTGTTGTATAAAGAAAAGTTTGTATTCTGATTCTTCAGAAAAAAAACTTCCAAAAGTGCCTGACATTTGACAGAACAGCACAACAATACCGAAAGCTCATCAAATTACCAGTGAAGCGCAGGCTGTCTGTGCTCTTTCTGTTGGCTGCAGAGTGTCTTTGAGTGAGCGCTATCAGTGAACGGTTGACCACAAATTGTTACTTCTAACCCACAGCAGCAGTTGGCATCGCATGCAGCGTGCAACCTCGGCACACAATGCAGGCACCACGGAGACGCTAATGCACGTGGAGAAATGGAAAACAATGTTTGCAAGATGAATACATGACTTCTGCGAAACCACACCTAATGTTCAAAGACCACAGATAGAAAAATACAAATTAGATATAGAATTAACACGTGTTCCCAAAAGTTCCTTCCTGCAAACGGCATGTAGGTTCCGGTGGGTTGAGATGTTTCGATACATGTGTGTGAAACTGAAGGATTAGGATGTCAGAGAATCAGCAAACGTTGAAAGTGATCTTGTTGATGAAGGGCTGGATGAGTATGCAACCTCTTTCCCGGTTCAAATTACAGAGAACATCCAGCTGCCCACCTACCCTCACCTGTCCAACCTGTCTTTATATCATTCCACCTATTGTGTGACTTCAATCCTACTTATGCCCTTGTTATCATGAGTCGTCATAGAACATATGTTCACAAGGTTGCCATTTTCCTCTGACATCACACTCAGGGTGGGATGCTCAAATGTGGTACTGCTGTGTTCCAGCTGTACTGTAGAATTCTGAATCTGTAGAAGAGCTAATGGCTAACAATAGCATTCCACTTCTTAGCTGACATTATCGCTCATCCAGTGCATTTCACTCCCAGGCTAAATGAATGTGTCCAAGATGCGTCTTCCAGATCAATTTACAGCTTTCCTGTTTGCCTGTGCAACACTATCAAACAGTAACGCTAGCTAGAAAGTGGGCGAACCAATGGATCGTTAAATATGTCGTATTAACTTGAAATACAGGCCGATGTCCCTCCAAATTGTCAGAAGTCTTTCAGTAGCTGATCGACATGGAAGTGGTGAAATGATTACGACTCAAAGCTTCCCACCCTGACTGCGGCATTACAGGAAAATGGCCGCCGTGTGTATATGGCCTATTGCCTACAACTTTAACCACCATTTCATTATGTATCCATTTAGTTAAGCAACCAGCTGTGACAGCGTCAACTAGTAATGTTATCATGTTGCGAGTCCCTGTAGTGTAATTGTGGGCGAGATGTGGTTCTGGAGCCACCGACTGTAGCAGGAACTACCACAGAAGCAGTTCTGAGAATGTTGCCAAGTGTTGGTATGTCCTTCTGTTGAAATCCAAAAGAGGGCCGAGTCCAGAATGCCTGTGGTCCGAGAGGGGGGCCAAAATTAGAAGGGTGTCCAGCTCATGTTTTACACTCCTGTCCCACATTCACTTCAATGCAGTAATGAAAGTTCACAGATTGTATATCTGAGAGGGAAATAAAGGCAGAATTCGTAGACTATAATGTAGTAATGAGCACAGAGCGCTCACAGGTGTCACAGCAGGTGTGATCCCATCACAAGATGGTCTCTTTTATTTATTTGCAGGCTTTTTTTTTCATCATGCGTCTCTTTTATCTTTTGTAAACCTACTTCACTGTCATGTCATTTATGTCATTTGTTGTTTCTCCTAGAGTCAGTAGAAGAGTTTTACAAAAGAAATGATTTTGTAATTAGAATTAGGATAAAGAATGTGTGAGGGTCATCCGAGCAGGATTTACTGGAGGTTTCTACTCTAGGCACCTTTAAAAAGAAGCTCAAGACCCATTTGTTCAGATGTGCCATTGTCAAATTTTTCTCTCTGTTTTTGTCTCTGTTTTTTTTGGGGTTTTTTTACCTTATAACATAGATTATTGCCTCTGTGATGCACTTCATGGCATCTCTGCTCTCAAAAGGTGCTTTGTAAATAAAGTTACTGTTACAACTTACTGTTGATTATTTCAGTCTGTCAATGGCAAAATGCATAGCACAAAATAGCAATAGTAATAATAATTTGTATCATTTACTTCTCGATCATGAAGTTAAATAATGTCAGCAACCTATGTTTACCCGTATGTGTGACTGTATGTGAACACAGCTATTCCTTGAATGTGCGTATAAAAGGGGAGGAGATCACAGAAAGCCCACACTTTGGTGAAATTGAGGGTTTATAACAACAAAAGCACAAAGAAGATCGTGTTCAAGGAAAACAATTCCACAAACCCAAAATCTGATCTGTACGTGGAGCGAAGGGGATATAGGGTTTCCCCATTGTGGAAGAATGGTACAGTGTGTGCGGTTTCGGTGAAATTATCACCGCTACACGGGAGACCAACTTCATTAAAAGTTTGGAGTCAGTTTGTTTGCAGTGTGTCAGAAAGTGCTGGTCTTGTCTGACCGGTGGTGCCTGCTGGGCCTCATTGTGTCTCCTCTGACGGACGACATTATTTTGAAGTTAAACCAGCTCGACCCCCTTAGAGGTTGATTCTAAGCCTCCATTTAAGTCCTTGTTCCTTAAGGAGATTGGTTTTGGTAACTCAAGCCTGTTAAATCTCAGATTCCTCTTAAACTTTTCCAAGAAAAATGATCTTTGAAGGATATTAAAGTCTAGAACTTCTTGATTATTAAATGTTTCTATTAAAAAAAAAAAAAAAAAAAAAAAAAGGAAAAAGGAAATAACATCAAATCATGAAATCATTTGCGTCCCAGTCATAGTAAAGGTTACCAGCTGAAAAAATACCGTCATCATTGACTTGCTAAACTATTTCAGTTGATCAGATTTGTCACGTTTCTGTCAGACGTCATACAGAACTTACTGAAGGCTACAGAGGTCATGAGGGAAATGTGTTGTGTTGAGACATGGTGATGAAACACTTATTAAGTCATTATTGTGTTTCAAGTTCGGAAAATGCTGTTAAAAATATAACGAAAACACGCATTGTGACAATTTGAATATTAGACTCTTATGTGGTTGTATTCTGTAATTGACAGTCGACTAAAATAGGGAGTTAAAAGCTAGAACAAATGCTCCAAATGTCTTAAATCCTTTAAGCCTCCTTTCTACTTTACCTGTTGTCATTTACCTGTGAATCAACTTTCTTACCGTCCTCACCGCTCTTATTTGTTATCTTTAATCTATTTATTGTCCTTTCTTCTAATCACTGCACATAATCTTTTTATCTGCTCTTAATTCCTTTGATTTGATGCCATATCATTTTTCATCGTCCTTTACTGATTTATTCATTTATTGATTTTGACCTGTTTTATTGCTTTTGTTCCCTTTACATGTTCTTAATCATATTGACTTTTTGTTTTCTCACAATTTTTTTGTGTTCTCTTTTTTCTTGTTGTAACTCACCTTAGACCCTGCTTCCTCGTCTTTGGCTTGATTATTGTTTATTCTGTAATATCTGTCTTCCTGAGTTTCCTGCGTGATTGACAAAGCACTCTGTTGTCTGGTGGTACAGCACTGTAAATTATAGCTGCCATATGAATAAAGTTTATTGTTATTACTATATTATTGTCTAAATGTTCCCATTTATTGTGCACACCAGTAACAGATACAACTGTTAAATAAATACTACAAACTTAACTATTTGAAAGTGTAATGTTTTAAATCTGAATGAATCTCTCGTCCTAAAAACAGATCCTAACGGTCCACTGTGCAGCTGATCAGCCATGTGAGTACAGTCTCTGTTCCCATCCAACAGATTTTTCCTTGATTCCAACACCGCTTGTTGAATATATTGTTAGACCACAGGATGGCAGCACAAGCTCATTTTGTTGCTCTCAGGCAGACCAGCTGGTGATGACGTCCATGACTTCTGAGTGTACACTTTATTTGGAGATGGGTGTAGTGACACAGCTACTGACTGCCTGAGGAGAAGCCGGTTAAAGGTAATGGCTAATTACATACAATGGCTATCAGGGTTGAGTGAGTTAACATGCTAATTATACTGACATGTAAATAACCTTGCATTTCATGATTAACAAAACACAGTGTGCTTTAACACAATGCAGAAAAGCACATTCATCATTTCTTATTCAGATGTTCAGGCCTAAAATGACCTGAACCGTGAAGAATCAATCAGATCAAACATCCCTGCCTTTTCTCTTCATGATGTGCTCTCGGGCCTTCAGCCAGCGGATACTCACTGAATTTAATGGTGTTTCCATGATGTTGTCCACTCTGACACAATGGCCCCGCAAAGACAGAGTAGATTAAAAATAGATTGAAAACATAATGTTTTGCCATTGCACAATATATTCTATGTTAATGATAAGAGGTGAAAGAAGTAATCAGATAATTTACTTAAGTGAAAAAAGCAACACAACAGTGTAAAAGACACCGCGTTTAAAAATATTGAAGGGCGGCTCCACCAGTTTTACACATTTAGGTGTATCCACAGGTCTTAGGGAGTATGACTGCATATGCGTAAAAAAAGAAGTATAAATGTGGCTCCAGAGGAAGCTGAATGTAATCTGATACATTTCTCCCAATGAGGTCACTCTGGGGCTAAGTTGCATTGTGGGTAATGTACGATATGGGTTATGAAAAGGAAGAAGAATGCATGGAATTACAAAGGCAATATCTCTGATTATGTTGTATCGAACATTAGTTTTTAAACTGTCCATAATGATTCTAACAGTCTTGTAGGAGTGCAATGCTACACCAGGACTGTTTTTCAAAACTTGGAGCCTACATTACCCACAATGCAACTTAGCCACTGAGTAACATCACTGGAAAAAATGTATCATATTACAAGCAGCTTCCTCTAAATGCACAAAAGGCTCAATACTACTTTTTTTGTATATGCAGTAGTACTTCCCAAGACCTGTAAACACACTTTAATGTTTAAAATGGGCGGAGTTACCCTTTAAGTAAAAGTACAGAAGCATTATCAACAAAACATACACTGAGAATCAAATGTAAAAGCCCTTCATTACACAGAAGCACCTTTTACTGTGCTATATTTGAATATATTGTATTATTTGATCACTATTATTGGCGCATTAACATGTCAGCAGCATCATAACTTTGCACTTCTACTTTATACCTGGTTTGCTAGTTTACGGTATAAAAATACATATATTTATATTTTATATTTATTCATATATTTGTTGATCACATATTTTGAATACAAAATATTAACTAGAGCAAAATTTCAACTATAGTTAGTGTTAAAATATATATCCAGTACCTATTAATTGGACTTAAACACAGTACTCAAGTAGATTAGTAGTAGTAATTCCCACTTATAGTAAAGAAGTTTAATTGGCTTTGAATCTGATGTGATCACTAGCAGCTTATACACATCTCATACACATCCATCAGTCTATTTGATTCACAGATGTTTTTTGGTCGCACTACTGGCAACAGGGTGAAGACTCAGGCTTCTTGACACAACACCTCACTTTAAATGTGGAACATTTTTAACTGATGATTGCAGGTTTCTTATAAAGGAAACAATTTCTACTCAGAGATTGCAGACTAAAAACGTGTTACTGCAGTAATAATCAAAAATCCCTGTTCAAGTTCGATGTGGATTTATGATCAAATTCAATACCTTGATCAGTCTAGTGCACAGAGATGGTGATAATCACATGTTGCCCTCTTGATGAAATATAAGTGGCCAACATTCAATTACATTATTGACAATAGAGCCTACCACGGATGAATGAAAATATGGAAAATCACTTTGATTTTTGTACCTCTGATGCAGAAACATTTGTACATTTACTCCTGTTGAATTCACTACTGATTTCATACACGGAAATAACATTTTTTTTTTTTTCCACATTTACAAATCTTTCCTGCTGTTATAATATATTTGCTACTATATCATTAGAATTGTAAAACTATTGTACAACTACAATCATCAGCCATCGTCAACCCAGAAGTTCTCTGCATGTATTAAAGCAAAAAACGTTTCTGAACCGTGTTGCTCTTTATTTCAAAAGATGATCAGATGAAAAAAAAAAGCGAAAACAACATAATCAATATCCAGTGGACATGACTTTTCCAAATGTACACTTTATTTTAAACAAAAGTACAAAAACAAACATCAGGTATTTACAATACTTGCATGGCAATGTTCACTTTTCTTTGGTCATTCTTCCAATTGGATGGTTTGAAAACAAGGTAGGCAACAAAATAGCAGCTCGGAGGTCTGAATTTTTATAACATGCTGAATCTACAGTATATTCAACCAGACGCTACTGATGACTCAGAACTTAATTTCATTTCTTTAAAGTCTGCAAGCAATTCTTCAACTATTTAAATCCATGTTATGAATAATGTAACAATTACTGAATCTGCCTACCAGGTCATTTTAATCTTGAACAATATAAATAGCAAAAAAGAAAACTTAAAACCACATACTTCACAATTAACATCCTGGTCTTTGACAAATGTTCAATTTTTTCTGTAAATGCTCTTGAAGGACCAAAATTGTGACATGTAGCCAACAGCTGCGCGTATTCCATTGTATTCTACACAGATCTGACATGAAGACATGAACCCTAGTGCACATCACAAACTGAAGCAAATACAGGTAGATTTTCAAAAGAAGGCAAACATATCAGGATGGCTCAAAAGTGATGCCATACAGTAGCTACACGAAAAATAAAACAATCATACCTCAACACTGATGGAGCACAAATGGAGAATTTACAGCCTTGACGGGTCAACTAAAACAATCCGCTCACTACTCAACAATGGCTTTATGTGAAAACAATCTGTGCAGCCAGTAAAAATGAGTTATGCTTTACATTCTCTCAATAAATCTACCTGCGTGTGTTATAACATAGTGGTTATGTTGAATGTACAGTACATTTGAAAAAAGAGGCAAAAAAAATGAGCTTTTGTTTTTCTGTCATTTTTCTCTCCTGCAAAGAGGTACACAGTCAAAGAACGAAACAAACAAAAAAAAGAAATCATGTAACACCAAAGAACTCTGTGGCACATCACCTACTTCCTGCAATGCAACATGAAAATCATATTACCATCTATAACTAATGCCGAGTATAACAGTATACCCTTAGCCCTTTCAGGAAGTTCATCTCAAATTCTGCCTGAATGAAAAAAAGATGACATTTAAAAACAGATTTGACACTGATGTTGAAGGCAGAGGTTTGTTTCGACTGTGATGAAACTAAGAAGCGATGGCGGTGATGCTGACGCGGCCCCTCGGTTCCTGCTCCGAGGGAGTCAAACACAGACTAATGCAGGGCCTACACATCCTTACAGCAAAGGCAACTGGTCTAGTAGTAATTTTTTATTTTTTTTTATCAACTAACGAAACCCAAAAAAAAGAGAAGATCTGCATTTTCTCCCAAATGTCATTCTAACAAACATGAATCCTAATAGTAGACGAGTTTACACAAGCATCAGTAGTGCAGACAAGTTATGTATATCACATACAGAATCCATTCTTTTTGTTTTAAGGGAATGGAGGGGGAGTGAAGGTCTGGGGGGACTCGGGGGTGTGTTTGGATATGCTTTTTTTTTTGTAAAATTCTCCCTGAAACCAAATCGTCTTCATCCCAATGTACACTCGTGTTTTTTTTTTTCTTGTTTCCCAAAAGACAGAGGTGAAGAGAAATGTGCAAAAGTTCCATGTTCTCACTTTCTGGAAAGAGAAGATTGTGAGAAAACACCATTACTTGAAAGAGAATGACTTTTTGAATCTTTATTTAGGCATAAGGGGGTTTTTGTTTCTACCTTCCACATTCCCAAAGGATGGTTTGCTGTTTCTTTACACCTCAGCTTTTTGGCTGTTCTCCTCCACTTTCTCCTCCAGCTTTTTCTCCTCCTCAGAGGAGCCGCTCTCCTTTTCACCAGTCTTCCAGCTTCCTTGCCTGTTTAGAATAAAACATTTTTTTTTTTTACCTGACATGCTGACACCTTTCTTTTACTGTTATTTGTATAAAAACAAACTGTATCTAATATCTGATAATATGTAATACACAGTTTCCACTTAAATGGAGGCTGCATTAATCCCTGTACTGTTGCTTTGTTCATCTATTAACCAGTTGTGTGTTCACGATCAATCAAGAGAAATTCCCTTAATTTGGCAAATGTAAGGCTGATCACCAACCACAATCAGACCGCTGCCCCGGTGCCAAAGACCCCAATTGGCCTTAAAAGCCCCACATTCACTAAGGAGAATTGATTTTCTGATTTTCTGTTAATTCAGTTAAAAGGGGAGCCAAAAGTTAGATGAGAGGATCAATACCACTCTCATATCCAACTGTCAAATTTGAAGCTGGAGCCAACAGCCAATTAGCTTAGCTTAGCATAATGACTGAAAGCAGAGGGGAACGGGAACAGCCCCTCCAAAGCTCAGTGATCAACATGTTATATGTTGTTTGTTGTGTTGAATAGATGAGTTATGGTTTAGTGAGGGGATCTTGTCAGGAGCAGTTACTTCCTGACATGTAAACTCCTGCAAAACAAAAACTTTGACCGAAAGGTTGACAAAAATGCTTGACTGTGTGTTGACTAAAACTAGACCAAAACTATGAAGGATAAAACGGCTAAAATTCGACCAATCTAAAACAGCTGACAAAATTGCTGCGTTACATTTGCAACCTAATACTGGAGCCATGCACTTCAAATTTAATAAGTCTGAGTCTGAGTAAAAGCTGTGCACCATGTACTGGCTGCTGCAGTTAGTGGTTACTCTGGTGACATGCTGCTCTTTCTTTGTTATGAGGATGAATTCAACAGGCGGTCGATTCTCACACATTGCACCTTTAAGATTAGGGCACTTGAAAGTGTCACTGTTGATTTTCTTACTTGGATTTCTTCATGTAGACAAAGTACGCCAGGCCGATAACTACGGTGGCGACGAGGAGACCGACCACAACTCCGACCACCAACTTGGTCTGGTCCCCGTCCTCTAATGTGTCTGTAACAAAGACCAAAACAGGAACATCAGAGACGCAGGAGACTCGCTTTCTGTATGAATCTCCAGCCAGAATGCATACGAATAAAGGGAGGGGTTGAGAAGCCATTATGTGCAATAAAGGCATTGATGAGTGGACACATCCGCACTGTACATGGTTATGACTCATTGAGTTAAATGTTAATGACGGATTTTCTCATTTTATGACTCATTTCGTCAGCCAATGGGATCATGGACAATGTTGACATTTTGTCAGGATGCTGGTAGCTCCATTCCTCTTATTTTCTTCACATCAGTGTTTTAATAATGTGAACACACTGTTCAAACATTGATTTTTTTTCCAGTTCTAGTTGTAGAGTCCCAGACAAGGTGATGATAAAGGTAAATATTTGATCAAGAAGCCTTCTTTCAGTAAACAACATTTGATTCCCCCATAGTCTTTAACTCACCCCCACCCCTCCCACAGTTTCTTACAAGCAAGAAGACTGCTACAACTTACCTTGTTTATCCACTCTCACATCCTCAAATACTGAAATCAGATATAAAATAAAATTAACGTCCAACCAAAAAGAGAAAAATAAAACAAGTTTGAAAAAAATACTACTCTACTTCTATTCTACTTCTGCATGCAAGTAGTCCAAAGAGGGAACAGATTAAGTCCAGCATCCCAACATAGACACACTGAGCGAGGAGGAGGAAAGAGAAAGAGGTGAAATGCCATCTCAAACACGCAGGAATGAGTAAGCAGCAGAGCGCAAAGAATGGTTTTAACACTGCACGCTTTAAAGACAACAGTGTGGACAAAGTGTCAAGTGCATGCAAGTCGATCAGATGTCGACTGTGATGTTGCGATGGTAAAAAGTTCGATCACCAAGAGGCAAACCACCACCGACAGAACAGAAATCTATTAAAACCTCAAGAGCAGCATTTAGTTTTGCTTCTAGTGTACACATCATGGATCTATTAATGTTTTCATTCTCATCTGTTTTACATTTTTAGATTAAAGGGACAGTTCTCCCCAAAATAAAGGAAACACTTTTCCTCCTTACTGTAGTGCATTTTATCCATTTAGGTGGGTGCCCAAGCATTTCCCCTCAAATGTACTGGTAGGGTACAAGGCAACATCAAATCTAATGTATAGTATTGTTAAGGTGCAAATTGCTGGCCTACAGGGATCCCAAGTTTCCTTAATTGACTGACTTCCTGCAAGTGCTATTCTGCCGAGTTCAGATCACTAAAAACAATTAATAATTAGGAATCCTATGTATTAAAAGAACATTTTACCTGTTTACCTGTTATCCAAATTTCACTGATTTAGATTGTTTAGTTGTGACTTGCCAGGTTTTATACAAGGACAGACCAATGATGGGCTTGGTTGATCATAGTGGCCGATAGTCGGCATTTTCCCCATTACTGGTTTCTGTAGTAGTTTTTTTTTTTTTTTTTTTGGCCATATTGTCGATAAAACAAACTAATTGAAAAAAAGCCAGATTGGTCGACCCCTAGTTTTAGACTTGTTTACAGATAAGCAGTAAGTAGATGAGTAGATAAACTCCTTCGTCTGCACAGTGATATGTTTGCCGTCTGTTTGGTAAAAAAAAGAAAAGATTCCTACATGAAACTGCTCACAACAAAGTCTGTGGATTATCTTGCAGTAAACAGATCATGATTTCTGGGAAGTGACATTGATGTTAAGTCTCCCAAAGTATTTCATTTTAGGGAAACTGTCCCTTTAAAGTAAACTGACTGAGTGAAAACAAAATATATGTCAGTAAGGTTTGTGTGCACACAAAAATTGTGATTTTTTGTCAACACAAAGAATAAAAACATCCTACATTTGGTGATTTTACCTGCTATATTACTGTAGTTTTACTTAAACATCTCGACATGATATAAACTTAACATGCAGACAGACAGTGTTAGCAATCAGAGTAAGAAAACATTCACAAGGGCAGGTTACTATGTTAGACTTTAGGAAGCGGAGGGAGACGGGAGGCCTGTGCTACCACTTTGTACTTACAGGACGACACATTTATAGCTTTAGAGTCCGTGCCAAACTCATTGGACACCGTACAAGAGACAGTCAGATTTGCGGTAGGCACGACTGTGATCTTGTGTGTTATCTTTCCGTTGACGAAGGGACTCTCATCAAGCTGAACAATGAGAGAAAAAACACCCACAAACGTTAGTATGTACACATCTGACACTGCTGGATTTATAAATCTGCCCCAGCATGTGAGAAGTGCAGATTTTGGACCACTAGGGGGGGATGTTGGATTGAATTGTGACTCAGCCTTTCCATGACAAAGACACTGCGTGTGCCTGTGGGATATAGACACTTGAGTCTCTGAGGAGAACCTCAGACACAAAGACTAACTGCCAACACCCTTTTCACATCCTCTACACACACAAGAGGATGTGGCAGTTTTGTAAATACCCATTACCGAGCCCATATTCAAGCCCTCACATTATTTCCCCTGAATAGGCTTTAAAGGATGGAATGAGAGGAGGAAAAAAAAAAAAAAAAAAAAAAAAACTTTGGCTGAAATGTAGAAACGTGTGCTATCTCAAAAATGCATTGTGCTCCAGTGAAAGAGTTCTGTGCACCTTTGTAGCTGATTAATTATTGCACATAGGTTCGGGTTTTTGGGTTATTTTGGAGGTTAGACACTGACTGAAAGGGCTGAAAGGAACTGCAACCATCCCACACAGGTTCATACGATATTCAAACTGCTTCACTGACTGCCTCTGCTATCAGCGTGCACACAGGTAAGCCGCAGAAACAAAAGAGGGGGAAAAAAAAGGTCCATTTGAAACAATAGTCTGTGTGACAGTCAGGTGTAAAATACTGTGTTTGAGCCCGGAGGAAATTTTACTCAGCCACCCAGAAATGTTTGGACTAGATAAGTTCAAAAGTGTGACAGCTGGGGGAAAATACTAACAGTGCAAACTGCTATGCACATAACTGGGAGTACTCAGTCACTCTGCAGAGCGTGGTGAGTGGCAAAAGCAAAGCATGAACTGTCTCCGGATCAAGACACAGGCAGACCTTGGACTGTTTGGTTTAATGAACAGACAGCCTCTGTTTAGTCACACCTGCATATCTCTGTGATGCATGGGTTTGTTTAGGAGGAAAACAGCGGCGTTATATTTAAACAACCACACGAGTGTCTCAGCGGTCTGTCTTCGCTGATTATAGTGCCTAGAATGTAAAGTGTTTTTCCATTCCATTCACCTGCTCTTGTCTACTCTGTTGACAACATTCAGATGCTGTTGCCTAAGGATGCCACTGCAGTCTGAAGGACAAACCTCCTGCCATCTCACATAGGAAGAGCTCTGGCAGAAGATGAATGTCTACGGCAAACAGTATTGATTAATCAGCCGAAGAATGACTGCTTTAAAGGGGGGAAATGACAGAAACATTCAAAGCATTTCGAATGATTTGTCTCTTTAGGTGTGTTTGTTGGTGGTCAGGATGTGAGGTGTGGCTATTTTTTTAAACTGATATCCATCTTGTTAGGCTGCAACTGTCACTGACGGCACTGGTGATAGATTCTGTTGTGTTTGTTAAGTTCTGTCAACCTTCACCTGCTGGAACATTTTTCCAAAGGCTGAGTCAAGCAAGAGGAAGAGAACGTTCCACAGAAACTCTGCCATTATTGCTGCCATAAATATCAACAGATTATAGTTTTAAAGTTATAATCCTTGAGATTTTCATGAACACACTGATTAATTTATATCAATTTAAGGCGCAATATGGAAGACTTTTGGTTTAAAAACATTCAAAAATTATCAACAAAATGTGAACGACAGTTTTGACTAGCTAACGTCTGCTACAGTTAGTTTAAATCGACAGGTGGGCAATTCTTACATACTGCACCTTTAGTTACCACCAAACACACAGTTTGTATCAGTATCTTTCCCGTGAGGGTGGAATGAATCGGGTGTGGTTACTTTTTCCTTTTCTCTTCCTCTTTTGTCTGTGAATACTTTACTTTTCCCAGTGGTTGCATACATTTTGGTGATACAAAACAATGAAAAGCATGATTGAAATATAGTTTGCTTGGTTCTGCTGTAAACAGATACACGAGTTCACCTACAGTTGCTTTTCTGATACAGTAGTGGCTCAAGAGGCGTTTGCTGTAAATAAAACCCCACCACAACTGAAATCCCGAGGTTTGTAATTTCAAACTGTGCTTGTAGAAAGTGCCCCTTGCATGTGTATAGCTAATATGCATTCACATTCAATTACCACAGGGTACGTATTCAATCCACAACTCGTCTCCACACCATCCTCCTCCACAATAGTCAAAAAGATCAGGGTGTTTGTTTAACCTATTGCTTCATTCCATATGTTATTTTTTATTTCAAGGAAGTGACTGAAAGGTGTATCCATTAAATCTCAAACTAAAAACAATCCCTGAATACTAGGATATACACTGGGCGGTTGGCATTGAGCCTTGCACCAAATTTGATTTTTTTTTAATCAGCGTCTATCGATCTAGAAATTCTTGCCTGGAACTGAAATCTCACAGCACTTTGTAAAGCCCCAGTAAAGTGTGATACCTCCAACCATGCAGCCAAATTTAAAGTATCACAACCCAACATTTGACCGTTTATCCTTTATCATTTGTGATATTTTTTCACTAAGTTCCTACATGATAATGAGCCAAAGAATGACTGCATTTACATTTACAATTACAGTGCTACTGTACTTGTTATTATTAATACAGCACATTTCCCTCTTGGGTTTCTTCAAGCTTGGAGGAATGTGCACAACTATCTGTGTGCTGAGCGCACATGGAAGAAAAAAAACCCTCACAAATTAATGTAAAAGAATCCATAGATAGTCTACGACCTTGAGAAACGGCAACAATTATGGACGAAAGAAATGTCTTATAATCACGATTACTAATGCAGGAGTGTGAGTGAGCATACCGAGGTGCCGTTGATGCTCCAGGAAACAGCTGGCTTCGGAGAACCTTCGGCCTCACAAATCAGGACTTTATGCTTGCCGTCTTCGCCGCGCTGTTTGATCAGCTTACTGATAACTGGAGCACCTGCAACAGGACGTAACTCTTCAGATACATCTGAATGAGAAGATGGGTTTGACATGGCTGCATTTCATTCATGAAGGATTTATGGTTTGACATTCTGGGAAACACCATTATTGCCCTCATTTGCTTTCTTGCTTTGAGTTAGAGGTGAAAACACATACCACTGTGACGTCTTTATGGGAGTTATAGAGCGACAAGCAAGCAGCAACATATCTTGGCTTATACAGACAGGAAACAGCTAGCCTAAAGGTAACAAAATCTGCCAACCAGCAATTCTACTGTACACTAATTAATAGGTTATCTATCGATTGATTGATTCTTTTTTATATCTATTAAACAAACAAAATAAAACATCCCAATTTGTGAGCTTCAGGGGGATTTTTTTACTTAAGTTTCAAGCTGCATCTGCCTGTTTCAAGCCTCTAAGCTAAGCTAAGCTAATCAGCTAAGAACTAAATCTTTCTCCTAACTCTCAGGAACAGAGCAAATATTTCCAAACATTTCGGAGTTTTCTTTTTTGGGCCTTACCTTCAACAACCAGCTCGAAAGAAGCCTTTCGGCTGAGGAGCCCCATCGTCACCTCGCACTCGTAGCGGCCGGACTCCGAGAAAATCACCTTAGTGAATTTGGGCTCTTTGTCCAGTTTTACATTATCCTGATTTAATTGAAAAAGAATATCAGCACTGAGAACAACAAGCACTCACTTGTCATTATTTATTTCGGCCTTGTTGTTTAAAAAGATTGCTTTTACCTTTGTCCAAGAGACCTTTGAGTCTTCAGAGGCATCAATCTGGAGAGTCAGATCCAAGGTCTCCCCGGCTTTTTTGACAATAGTTCCAGAGGGGCTTAAATTGATGTCTAGGTCTAAAAAGAGAGGCAAGGACGGTGAAAAGATAGTTCAGAGGGCTGACAAGGGTCGAAACATTCCTGTTGTTAACCATACAACCCTGCACTTGGCTCACAGCCCTGCGATAGCAGCTTATTAGAGGTAGCGTGGGTTGACACTTGACAACACTTTTCTCCAGCAAACACTTTAATAACAAATACAATTACAATGCCACTGCTATGTGGCAAAATTGCAGAAATATATTTCAAGAAATATATCATGTTTTGGTCTCTTACATTTGACTGAGACTTCCTTGGTTGCTTCCATTGTTGGGTCGTCGATGAGAGAGCATTTGTATTCGCCAGAGTTGTCACGAGAGACGTTTGTGATGGTGTAAGTGTCTGAGTTTTCCACTTTCATCACCTCTCCCTTCAGATACAATCAAACGATGGCAGTCGGTCAGTTTACAATCCTTTATTCCCCAGTGTGACATATATCTGTTTTACAACTGCCTGTCAAACTTACAGGAACGTTACCTTAGTCTCCAAGCTTTGTGATCACAGTGCTTTTTTTATCTTAGGGTTAGTCGCTTCACTTTTCACAGTTAGCTTAGTACACTGCGTGACTTGCATAACGTAATGCCACTTCAACTCACATGTTGCTCTACAACCCTGGTGCTGCAAAATGATTACTGAAATGGACTTTTGAGTTTTGTTGTAGTTTAGCCAGTCAGCTGGCCGAGCTGGCTACAAAAACTAAAATTGTCAAAATGATTAGCAATGAGGTCAAAGCTTGCTATAACAAGAAAGTGTAAAGAAGGAGCCAAAGTGACCTCGTGTTAGCTACGCTGAGCGACTGGCTAATGTTGCTAATGGTTATCTCATTTAATGGCAAGCTAGGCTAGCTGACCTGCTGGCCTCCCCTACCCCCCCTATTAAGGGTGTCCTGTTATCACGATAGTCATGATAGATATTAAAAAAATAAATAATATTATGGTGATGACACAGTGGATGTTAGGACCTTGTGCATCTTTTGAGTTTAGTTCATCTGGTTGCCTTTTCAATAGTAACAACTAGTAATTGTTCTGTTTTGTACTCTTATTTCACAGTTATGGCTGATTTATTTTCCAAAAAATGAGAACAAACACACAGTTAACAAATGTATTTGAGTGCTAGCATTATTTTTCCAAGATTATCGTGTAGTTGAATTCTTATATCGAGACAGCCTTACCTCCTATCATTGCTGAGAGCCCTATATACTAAAACAAAATGACATTAACAATATGCACAAAGCTAACCTAAGAATGAAAAGGCCCTGATCCCAGTGGTGGGAGGTGAAGGTATTGTTACTGTAGGGTTGACAGGAAGTAACAAGAAGTGCAGTTCTTAAACAGGACTAGCACATAATACATTTTCAGATCCAAAGTTGTGCAGATGAACACGAGAATTTGATGAGATATTAATTAGCATTTTGTACCTTAAGGTGGAACATGAAGCTGGTAGGAGCTGGGTTACCATCTGCCTCACACTTCAGAGTCACGTTGTCTCCCTCTACTAGAGGTTCCTGAGCGATGACCTGAAGGACGATGTTCTCTGTGGAGTCTTTGCAGAAGATAAGAGGAAGAAAGTCATAGATGGGGATGTGTATTAAGGTGTATTAAGTGGAGCGTATGCCCCCAACAGCTCACTGCAGGCACTGCAGAAACAGACCGTGTCAGTACTCTGCAGAAAGCTGTAACTTGTGCCTCAGTACTGGTTATGACCAACTTCAAAATGCAGCTGAGCAGCTGGTTGAATTGCAGTCATATTCTCAGGCACTCGACCAAACAGTCCTTTTAAGGTTCAATGTTTCTGCTCCATCTGAGACAAACTTTTCACATTTCTTCTGTTCCCGCACTGATAAGTTCTACTTTAAAGGCCCCGTTGAGCAGGTAACTTCAATATTTCATGCTGCGTTTGGTATAAATCCCAGTGCAGAGTCACAAGATCCACACCCGATGTTTCCGTCACCATTAAAGGTGTCTCAACTGTTGTCTTTCCAGGATGGAAGTAAAAAGAACCGTTAATATATTCAGAAAAAATAACATAGGTGGCAGTCAGTCTCCACTGGCTTCAGTTGAGGTTTTGAAAGAGTTTCTCTTGGTCTTCATTGAGAGCTTGCGGTTCAGAAGCTGCAGCTAGTGTGGTCTTGACAAGCCCAGCAGAGCCCTGCACTGGACTTACAAATACCTTTGACTGTATTTTTACTCTCATGTCATATTAAACAAGATTCTGCATTATTCCATTACAGCCAATAGAAACTTACCCACTTTAATAATTGAGGCTCGATATTAGAAACAGCACCGCTCTTTCACTTCTGTCAATACTTTCGAACCATGTTTTAAATGAGAAGATAACGATGCTTACTGGGGAGTAAAGCACAGAATCAAGAGGAATATTTTTCAACAGATGAAGCTGGTGTAACACAGCATGTCTACAAGTGCCAGACTGCTGAAGTGTTGTTGTTCTTTTTTTTATCCAGACAGAACCTTCTCCCTTTAATACTGCACGACTGTCTGTTTTTTTTTCCTGGCACCAGCTCGCAGGAAAGTCGTGATATACATACAGTGAACTGGAAAAGTACCCTAAAGGGCACTTCTTTTATCTAACACATTTCGCTGTGTTTTTTTCGAAAAAACAATGTGTTTCAGGTTTTTTTTTTTAGGCAGTCACTTAAAAACAATACGGTTATATTAAAGGTTGCTTGATTTGTATGACGGAGGGCTGAATGAGACTTCTTTGTTTTCCTTTCACAATTGCTGCATCCCTCCATTTAAATATGTCTAAATCTCAGTAACAGAAACTTTACAAAACGTTATTTCTTGGCCGTCTAGCTGTTCCTAGTGTTTATGCTGAACTAAGCTGAGTTGACCTGATGACTGCAGCTTCATATTTCCAGCGGTATCAGTCTCATTACTTGGCGAGGAGTAAGTGCATTTCTCAAAATGTGGTGCCATTCCTTTGAGAACTCCTTTTGTAAAAAACTTTACATTAAATATTATAGGAGTCTGCGAGGAGATGTTTGAAACAACCTGCTAACATAAAAAAAAGGAAAAAAAAACGACTTCCTTTGGAGAAGCAAAATGTAGGACAGAGTATAAACTTTTCATAGTCTGTGGTGATGGTGAGAAAAAGACACCATCAACCAGCATTTTAGTGTCATTTTCTGTGGATGTTACTCTGACAGAAGCTCATCTGCAGACAGCAGTAAGTGCTGTTTAGAAAGTGTGTCCAGTGAAAGTTATTTGCTGACTCACAGGTGATGTTGAAGCTCACTGGAGAGGACGTCAGTCCCTTGTGCTGACTGATGCAGGTGAACTTGGCGTTCGTGTCCTCCTTCTTAGCTGAGTACTCCAGTACGGATGAAGTGGTCGAAAGGCCAGTTACAGGGTCCACCTGCACCGAGGCCTGGATGGAAATCCCTGGACAGAAAACAAACAACTCAGCCTGAAAACTCTAACGAGGGAAGAAAGTGACCAAAACACTGCGTTCACACTGTTGGTGGGCGCAGCACAAGTCATCACTGAAGAGTAATTCACAGTAATGTTCCTAGCCAGAGAGAATTAACACGTTTGTGATTGTAATATTTATAAATGTCAGAGCCACTCTGGAGGCTGTTTTGTTAGCACTTACAGTCATGGAGGATGAAGAAAACATACCTTTCTCATCAGCCACCAGACGCTCATTGTTCTTTAACCATGTGATTTCTGCTGCTGGGTTGGCATCTTGCGCAACACATGTTCCTAGCTGTGAACAAAACAATATCAAAACTTGAACAGCAAAAACCTGCACTCGAGGACAAAAATATTGGGGGAATTAGAATAAATCTGCATCTCTTTTAAATGACCGAACATCAGAGCAAATTAGTTTTTTTTTAGCGCTTTTCCGGCACTTTGACGACTGAGTAGTTTTCTACGCAGCAGACCATGAAATGCCCAGAGCATTTCTAAAGCCCCTCAGATCCTTTGGGTATTTTAATTGCAGTAGGGACACAGAAGGGAGGGTTCTGCTTGGTACTAATTCATGAGAACCACTTGAAAGAACTCATTACTGTAGTAACGTGGTCTTTGCCATGCCTCGAGATACCTGAGCTCAAGTGACGGGTTTCCCTTGATGGTTCACTGTCTAAAATAACGTACGCATAAGAAATGTTTATCATTAAGAAAACCCACCTTAGTACGTTTGCCAATCTCCAGTTCCTCCGCTTTGTCAGAAATCTCCAGGCTTGAAGGCATTTCTAGCAAAGAACATGAAAACTGTGTTAATGAATGGGTTTGTAATTAAAGGTGATTGGTGTTTGCAGTCATTCCAGCACTTAAAGGATAAGTTCACCCAAAAAAAAAGAAAATTCAGTCACTATCTACGCATCCCCGTGCTGATTTAAAGTCGGTGAAGTTTTGTAGTTCATAAAACATTTCTGGATGCTGCACGCATTTATTTATTTTTTTTTGTCGTTTCAAAGCAAATCCGATCTACAGGAGAATTTAAAATATTTAGTACTGTGTCACAGCAGAAATGTTTTGTGGACAATGAAACTTCACCTGACTTTCCCTCGACACAAGGCGTGAGTCGATAATGACTAAAATGTTCATTTTGGGGTGAATTTATCCTTCAAAGGAGAGAGCTATTTTAGGCTTATGGCTGCTTGTACTCACTGTTGATTTCCACACTAACAGGGTACTCTTTGATATCCGAGGACGACACCATCATGCAGGTGAAAGTCCGCTGGTCGGTCAGCTTGGCCGCAGATAGCAGCAGGCTGGAGTTCGCAGCCAAGCTCACGCGGCCCTTGTACTCATCAGTGGCGGTGATTGAGACGTTCTGGTCCTTGTTCTTGACCAGCAGGTCTCCTCCATCCTGGAGAGCAGAGCACAAGGCATTATTTTTTTTTTTTTGCCGTGTCTGTCACATATGGCATTGGCTTCCAGTTCAAATAAAAGCCCACAGTGTTTTGGACCACACCCTCTCTGTTCATACGGTGTCATATGGAGGGACAGATGCACGGTCTAATGCACGGCCTCTGCACTCAGACTGGGCGTGGTTCAGACATGATAAGTGGGTGTCAGACGGATGTCACCATTGTGAATCTATTGACCTCTGCTGTGACTTACATATTTCCATTTAGTGAGCAGGACGTCATCTGCTTTTATGGCTCCATTGTTGCACGGGATCTCGAGTGTCTCCCCATAAAGGCCGACGATCTCCGAACCGCTGACTGCAGAAGAGAGAAGCAAAGGCACATTTCTTTCAATTACTTTTTCAAGGGGGAGGGCTAATCTGGTCAGCGTCAACACAGCGTGAATTTTTTTTTCACGGGAAATTGAAATACGTTATTATTCTGAATGCATCAAAGACCCTCCTTTATGTTCATATTTGACTGGCGTTTATCAAAACCAATTTGTGCTCGCCCACAGATGCCAGGAACTGCAGTTTCTATAGAGTTCTGCTAATTTTACAGCTCCCTGGCCTAAATTTTCACTCAAAACATCGCCATGGAGACAAAGTGCTCGAGATGGGGTGTGTGGGGGGGATGGGAGGAGGGTGCCAGCAGAAGTGTCTCAATGGGCTGCGATGAGGGGTTTAGAGCCAGAGGGCCGCAGGGGAAGGAGAGGCGACTGGAAATGAGGTGTTGCTCTGTTTTTTTGGTATTCAGATTCACATTTCAGACCTCTCAGAGTTCAGGCTAAGGTAAACGCATGAGTGGACGTGCAGGGAATCTGACAGCTAAACTCCACAACAGCTCATCAGCAGTTCAGTAAAGTGCGAGGGGAACAAAGCAGTGGCCGACCACTCTCTATCTGTTGAATCAGTGACAAACAATGTTCGAGTATTTACAGGAAAAAGCGCAAAACAATGAAGATGCTTGAATATGCTGCTGTGTGCATTCAGGCCTGAAATTGTTTGATTATATTCATGCAAACTGCTGCAAAATTGTAATGCCATTTTCTGCACTGCAACAAAAGTTTGATTCTCACTCTAACTTATCCTTCTAAGGTTTCCTCGGAGTGGTGCAAAGACGAGGCGGTTCATTCATTTGCTTTGTGCGTGATACTCATTTGAATCCTGTTTGAATGAAAGTAAATACTTTTACTATGGTTACCATTGTCTACATTAGAGGCAGAGTAACAAGAGGGACCCTGGAGGCATATTTGCACAGTTGCTCGTGATGTCAGGATGAGCGGGCATGTTCGGAGGTGCACAGATGTCTGGTCTATGTTTAATGTTAAACCTGCTTTTGTCTAGTGACTTTTACACATCGAGATGATTAAAACAAGGCCATAAAACTGTTATGCAATCCTGTAATGCCTGACTACTACTAAAGATTCACTGTTGTGGACATGTCTGTAATAAAGTGGATTCAACAAAGCAGTTCTTTCAGAGTTTATTGCAATGTTCAGTCAATCATTTGCAAAGGGATTCCCGTGTTTGTCACACTGAGAGATGGCTCGAGTGAAGTCCAGCAACTGTATTTTCTACACACAGGTCACACAAACCAACAAACACCCTGTGATTATTATACAGACGCTTATTGTCTTCTCATAACTCCTGAGTTTCTTCATCAGCCTCTTTCTGCTGAGAAAAAGCTGAAGGGGAAGTCTCGTACAGCTCTGCGTCTGATAACGCTTAACACCTGCTGGGAACTCTAGCTGGAACAGGTCCAACTTAAAAAGCATGGAAGACAAAGCGCCACAATGTGGACTGAGCCAAAAAACAGTGCACACAATAGAAAATAAAAAACATGATCTTCTAATAAGAGTATACATTTTCATTTTAGACACAATGTCACAGTTTAGCTCAAGTAAACAGAGTCGGCTGTTAATGGCATCCTCTTGACACTGAGCTGAACGAGCTCACACCACAACACTTGTCACTCATCTTTATGAGCCTGTCAGCTCTGGAGCAACATTGAGTCCTAAGCTGAATCGAGCCAGTAAAAATATGTCAGTAAGGAAGCTACAGCAAGCTGTTGACAAACAACAGACAAAACTGTAAGATGATTTTAAACAGGACGTGTTCTGATTCATCTCTGGCTCTGCTATGCTCTGTTTTTAAATTGTTTCCTGCAATTGCTGTTACTGATATGACCGTCCTGCCCAGTGGCCACCAGTCTCACTATAAAAAAAAAAAGTTTGACATTTAGAAAAAGAGGAAAAGATCGATACAAATTGTGTCTGTTAAATTCTGAAGCTACTGCTGGCAGCTGGTTAGCTTCGTCTAGCATAAAGGCTATCCTGGCTCTGTCCAGAGCTGACAACCAGCTGACCAATTAGCATTTTACACTTGTTTGTTTAATCTGTTCAAAACTGAGGTGTAAAAACACAAGTTTGCATGGCTAGAGCAAGGGTAGTTGCCCCAGTTTCAGTCTTTGTGCTAAGCTAGGCTAGCAATCACCTGGCTTTAGCTACATATTAATTGGGCATATATGTGTGTGGGGTATCAATCTTCTCGTCCAAAGCTCAGTAAAACAGCCAATAGGTGTACTTCACAAGATGTATGATTGCACCTTTATTAGTCACATTAATAGCTAATTAAGTGCAAACAGACCATGATGTCACCTGTTAGTTTGTAGACTACTGCTACTGCTGCCATGCCCAAAAGCATACCCTTCTTTATCGTCCAATTCACTCCAAATGTGACCATAATGTTCAAAGAGGACATCATGGTGTATTGAAGAAGACTTAAAACTAGAGATTGAGACCACAAACTAATTTAGGAAATGTTAACTGAGGTAATAAATCAAGTGAGACTGTGACAATGAAGCTGACATGCAATCAGACTTCTTTTTTAAACCAATGGAGTCGCGTCCTTCTGGCCATTAGACAGAATGCAGGTTTAAGCACCTCAGCATTGGCTTCACTTTTCAAACTCTTCATACAGTCAATGAACATCTGGCACAGGCTGCTTTACGCACAACATCATAGTGTGATTTATTTAGAACTGAACTTGATAACTGTGTAAAATAAGATTGATGGAGGTAAAAACATCAAGAATTACCAGGACGGACACAGGAAACAAAAAATAGACGCAGAGGAGAACAATAAGGGCTTTAGAAAGGTATGAGGTATATCTGTGATGATGCCTCTGATCGGTGCTTAAAGCTGTTGAGCAGATGCTGCTTATGTGAGCATCAAAGCATTGTAACCCACCCAATAACAACTATTTGAGAAACACAGACACCACAGCGCTGCACCCACACAGATACAATCCATGCATTTAAATAAGGCTCGGCGACATTTAAACGTGACAGCACAGGACAAAACAAACCTCGACACATTTCAGCTGCTGACAGTTTCACCAGGAACATTTCAGCAAGGGATAACTGCCAAATACGACACAATTAAAACCATTTCCTGCATTGATTCCTCTTATTGTCTACGATTTGCCACACCTGTAATCTGCTCCTCTCGCATTATGGAGTGAATTAAAAGGACGAAAAGCTTATTTATGCATTGATCGGTCCCAATAGTGATTTTCGCTGGTTTTAAATGCCACCTTACTTCAGGTATTCGAGCATTTTCCGCATCCCTCTACTCATGAAAAAGTCTACACGCAGCAAATGGGCCGCTTGCTGGACTGTAAATGTGTGTCTGCATTTCACAGAGGCTTGCTCACATCCCCGATTTTTGGCAACTGGGCGTACATCAGTCCCGTCCACCTGAAATGGTAATGCAGATTGCTGGTGCGAGTACAGCACACTCATGTAGCCATCCCACACTCCCTTGTTTTTGTCTTTCTGATGTAAATCTAATGAAACTGCCTCTCATGCTTGAACGGGCTTCAGCTCAGACATGCAGGTTTTCTGGTCCAGGCAGAAAAGATTGCACACGGCGGGCTGAAAAAGGAGACATTGTGAATCTATTAAGGGGAGGCAGTTAATGAGCTCTCTGCGCAAGGCATGGGGACATGTTTTGCATTTGTGTCAAATTTGATGATATCCTGCTGCAATTCATTTTTTTGAGTTATTTAGGGTGTCAGAGATAATCTGTCACTACCTAGATTAAGTGCTACACCTGGGCATGTTGGTGCCAGGAAACACTAATGGTCGAGGAAACATCCTAATGTTATTCAGAATTGGGTTGGCAACCAGGTCCACATATGTTTTCCTCGCGTTGAGACGTTCTCAGGAGACAGTGCTGCACAACCTCCTCTGCTGAATCTTACAATTGTTCGGTAACAAGAGTCAGTCATATTCAGGTTACGCTGCAAGTGCTGCAGTGTTGGAAAAGGTTATCGCACTTCCTGTATAATAGACTCCTTACATTTCATATTCAAATGGGCATTTTTGAATATTCAAATAAAGCTGTGTTCAGCCTCTCTGAGAACTTTAAAAGAGTCTGCATTAAGGGAAAGGCTTTATCTGTGCAGATTACACTGTTACACAATGAGAACTAATCGCACATGTTGAGTTACAGAAGACAAAGCTCCTGCTGCTTACCGAGATAAGGTAATCCTTCACAACAAAAGTAGGTGAACAGTGTGACTTCACATCGACAAACACATGCACACCCATTGTGCACGGAGAAATTATCACTTCTAACAGTTGTCTCTATGAATAGAAGGCGGTAACAGGCAGGTTAACCCTGTTGTCTTATTGCCGTACTTTATTATTCTAATTGATTGTTTTGTGAGGAAATAATTATAAAAGTTGCATTTTATCTGAATTTTCCCCTTTTTTTCAGACCCTGTTCAAACCACATTTAGAGACAGAACTGCAGAGGCATTACACCAAATAAGTACAGCGGAAACACCGTTTACACAGTGTACCAACTCAAGAAAATACAACTCCATTCAGTGTACCGGTTTTATGCTGTCTGCATCTAACCTTCCTCGGTGCTTCGGGCGCTGCTCAAGAAGCCAGTGAGAGAGTGCCGGACTTTGAAGCCAACTTTCGTAGTGGCGAAACTGTGTAGTTACAACGTCGCAAAATGCTTTTTCCAATAAGCTTACCTTATGAAGGAGAGGCTGCAAAATGGCAGATAGTTAGAAAAGTTACCCAGATATCCAGCTCTAAAAGTAGGTGGCGCAATATGTATGAATATGACTATGTAGCAGGCTAAAACAAAAACATTATAGGCAGGATTAAACTTATTCTAAATATACAGTCTAATTCAGATTTTCGCAATATTTTGATAGTATTAATATTTTCTTGGACGCCATGCCACAAGAGGGAGCTTGTGTACCTCCAGCGGTACTCGTACAAACAGTTTGAGAGTAGTCGGTAATCAAATGGAAGGCTTAGCTATTTACTGAATTTTATTGACTGTTTCAAAATACAGCCCAGGTTTTTCCACACCAAGGGCCCGCTGAAGAAGGCAATGTGTGCATAGATGAGGGCAGCTAGGACCACAGGCGCTTCCCCCATGAATCACTATTTCTGATTGTCTGAGTGGCCTGAGGACGCCAAGTTTTTGCTGCTGCATCTAGTTTGCAAATTTTTGGCAGTTTCTCAAAAGCTTCGAGGGGACTATGTTTTTCATTGAGAGATAATTACTTTCTTTTTCTCATCACGCAGCCCCAGGTTACCATGAGGAAGTTAAGTAAAAAAGAAAATTAAATAAACAAAGTTTTGAAAGTATTTTCAATTGTGGGCATGTATCCAAAAACCCAAACTGAACACAGTAGGTTGACTACTTGATTGCTATACGCCAATTACTTGAACAGCACCATAAAGGAATGATTTTGTCCAAGGCTTTAGGATTCACATACAAGGTTGATCACACTTTTTTGTTTGCGAGAAGGTAATTCAAAAACACACTATTGTAACATGAGTAATATATGGCGAGAGATGAAGAACAAAAGTGGTCTAAAAATCTAAAAACAGACAGAATTAGACTTGTTTGGGATTTGGGGAGGAATGATGCTTTGTAAAAAAATAAAAAAAAAACTTCTGTAGACACCAATCACAAATATAGAGCATATGAAAATCCACTGCTGGGGTGTCTGAGACTTCAAACAGGAGCAACGCGTCAGACTTCTGAAAACCTGTCATCAGATCATAATCGTGTCTGTGAGCACTACTTATGAAATTAAAGTCATGAAGCACTTGGCTGATGAAACTATGTTTAGTCTGTTTTCAAGCTTTTACAGCAAAAGATCTATATTCCGATGCACTACACTTTGTCGTCATCCAAAATAGCTTGGCATGCCGGCGTTCATGTGGATTTCAGAGCTCTCGTACTGGACACACAAAAAAAATTAGCGGATGCTCTGGCGATGGTAAATCAAGTAATAGACAGGCGAGTGACAGAGACAGGAGGCAGCACCACAGGAGACACTTTCATGTTCCTGATTAAGGCGCCTCTATCCCGCAGAAGAGACAGGTGACGACAGCTCAGATATAAGCTCACCAGGGAAATCAGCTACCTCCCTACACTAGTCTCTATATCCCTGTTTTGCTACCTTACGCCCTCCCATTATAGTGTGTGTGTGTGTGTGTGTGTGTGGGTATGTGTGAGTCAGATTATGTGTGTGTGTGTGTGCACGCCTTCGAGCTGCTACATCAACAAGAAGACGGAGGCCCAAACTTATTAAGTACTGAAAATGAGGATTGTGCAGTGAATGGAGATCCCATGGCGCAAGTCCACAAAGACTTGATGGCAAATAGCCCTCGCTTCAGAAGCAGTTCAGCGGTGAGGAGGGCAGACAGAACCACTTCAGCTAGATCAATAATACTTGAGGAAAGTGCTGGATTCTCATACTGAACGGCGCTTGCCTAAGAAGCGGGAAATCAAAGAAAAGCTAACCTTGCGTGACATTCCTGCTTCTCGTCCTTGTCTCTTCTTTAATAATTTAACGAGCTCTGCATTTTGATTAGCCATATGAAGCATCTGAAACGAGGGGCTCGATCTGTCATTACTTGAAAACAGAGGGACCCCCGTCGTCCAGGAGCTCTGTATGCCGCTGTCAGCTCTTTTGCTTCGCTCACGCCCATCAGCCCCTGCTTTAGTAGCTATGACAAGCACATGACTGTATTTTGAATTCTGATACAGTATCACTTCACGCTGAGGAAGTGTTCCAGGCCAGATAGCTTGAAGGGGGATTTTTACATTTTTTTTTATGAAACACACAAGCTAGAGTCTCTCTCTCTCTCTCTCTCTCTCTCTCTCTCTCTCTCTCTCTCTCTCTCTCTCTCTCTCTCTCTCTCTCTCTCTCTCTCTCTCTCTCTCTCTCGGGAAGGGGTGTAATCATGTCACTGATGGATAACTGACAGCGGACTTGCACACAGCTTCTCTCTTTGTTGCGGGGCTGAACCATGGAGGCATCGTTCCAAACGTCAACACTGTGTGCTCTATAATTTTGCTTTTTCCTGCCTACTATAATTGCCTGTCAGTGTCTTTTTGGCATAAAACTAAGGGCATAAGCTTGTATTTTTGTACCGGACTGCAGAGAGCTAGACAGCGAAAAATTATTAATGTCCACAGCTGAATGACTCTCCACCCTTGTATGTTTTGGTCGGTATTTCTCCGAAACATTATGCCTCAAAACAAAAGTTTACAGCCCACCTTTATGGGTGGGCTAGCGACAGTTTGATGGCGTAGTCACCACTGGAACTGGTGGGTGGATTGCCTTGTAATTTGGTAGTGCCATTCATGGTCCCCGGGGGATAAATCCTACACACTTTGGTGATCCTCTGACGTTTCCTCTAGCACTACCATGAGCTTGACATTTGTGATTCTGAGTGGGTCTCAACTGACATTCACGTTCCCCTCAGGATGAACTTTAAGTACTTTGTTGATCACTGAACTTTCCATCGTTAGGGATGGGTATTAAGATGTTCTAATACCAATGTCACTATCATGCTGCTTTTATCCACACCCTTATTTGCCACTGTTCGACCAAAGCGAACAAAGAGCTGGTTCTGGTCTGGTTGCTGGTGCTGTTTTGGAGTTCAACCTGGGAACTGTTTAAGAAAGTCTGCTTCTACATGGGCATGAGAGCCACCGTAGAGTCACATCATTCAATAAACGTCTCTTATTTCCACGCTACACTAGCTCTGATTTTTTAAAATGGCGGTCATAAGCAGTTATAGTTGATCCTTGGTCACAATAACCCCGACCCAAGACTAAAGAGGTTCTTTTTTTCTAGACCAGCAAAGCTTCCTGATTCCAGAACGCAAAGAACTGGTTCCAGAGTGGGCACTGGCACAGAACCAGCACCTCAATCGTCTTGGTTGAAAAGGGGTATCTGATTCCTGATCAATTTTCTCTGTGAATAAAGGAATGCCTTCCCAGATTTTCAGCTTCAAAGCAACTCTTTTATTAACTCTCTCTGAAAGCTGGAGCAACTGTCTGTCTGTAATCATCTAAAATGAATGAAATGAGAATATTTATACAGCATACATTTGAACTGAGTTGGAGAAAGCAGATTTTTTTTCCTTCATCAATGAAAGCAGCAGTGGCACAAGTAATCAAATACACTGGATTTCTGGAATTTAAGGCCGTGCTGTCTGCAAATGTGGTTAAACGTATTTCTGTTTTTTCCGCCCTAACTAAAAATGTCTCCTGTCATCCTTCTTTGCGAAATGTTTTTTTTTTCCCCTCTTCTTTTTGATGACACGTCTCCGTTTTAAAATAAATCTATCAATGCAGAGGTAAAACTTGTGAGCACGACTGCTCTTCTTTGCTGGAATTAGATTTCGGGTGGAGATTTGATCACCCGAACCACCATAAAAAAGGATCAAGCAGTTGCTGTACGTTCTGTGCTCTTCCTCTCCACCAATACTTCTTTTTGCAAGTCTCAAACAGCGTAGACATGTGAATTTGGCATTACACCAGCATTGATTTATAAGCTTAGATTTATTTCATTCTGATGAGATCGACCAGTTTGAAACTTCTCAATATCGTTTTTCTTCTCCAATCTAAAGCTGTCTTCAGGTTCCAATTATAATTTGCCAAAGCTGTATTTTTATATTATTCATACATCTGACTATTTTCTGATCCCATTTCTTGATTTCATCTCCATGTTTTATGCAGTCGACACTCAGTTAACTATATGACACAGAAAAGGCAGCAAATCATCACATTTGAGAAGCTGCTACTAGTGAATATTCTGCATTTGTGCTTTATAACTACCTGCAAGGAATTTTTGATAATAAAATAGTCCTTTCAGCTCTGGTGCTGTTGTTGACAAGCTGCCTAAATTCATCTATTTTGCAGAAATCACAAGTACTTTGTGGTTGACAAAAGACACATTGTGTGAAATGAACTCCACTGACATCAGATTTTCCATTTTGTGAGCCTCATTTTATGTCACACCATCTGTCGCAGGCCACTGGAAAGCTACCCTAATACCCTGAAGATGTTGCCCTGCATCTCTTTGACCTTCGGAAGGGTGTTAAGGTCTTTTAGAGGGAACCAATCTGCTAAAAAGGTCCATTTACAGACAGGACAACTGAGGACAAAGGTTTCATTTTCTGACAATGTCCCCCACAGGCTCTATATCTGCAGTCCAGAAGAACTAGGCCTGTGTCTTTTTTTTTTCTTTTTTTTTTTAATAAGTGATCCTCTCTCTATGGAGTCTTATCTACAAGTTCCATGAGAAACGTTGTCACAAGTCTAACATTTATTAGTTTTATGACTGAAAAGAGCGTGTGATATTTCCTGACATTAATATAACGCTGAACTGATGCACAGACATGCGATGAAAAAAATATCAGAGTGGGAAATTAATCTCAAGAAAAGCAGAGCCATTTATTTTCCCATATATTATATTTCATTCTTTATGCAACATAAAGGCGAGATATCTTCTTTTATCTCTTTTTTTTTCAAAGCATTTGTGCTCAAACTTTGAATGAACTCATTCACTTCCGGCGTTCAGATAACTGAACACTTGTTTGGTTATTACACATCGAGATTAAGCGATTTGTGACCATATTCATTTTTTAAAGGCAAAAATGCCAAACACTTGGTGGTTTAAACTTGTCAGACAGGAAGATTTGCTGTTTTTCTTTGTTTTCTTTGATTGCAAAGTCAATATTTTGGGTTCCGGAGAAAAAATGCTAAATGGAACATGTCTGGTATGAGTGCATTTGTCCTCTCATAATCAGCCTCCAAAGAATTAACTCAAAAATTTAACAAATGACTAAAATGATTCAACTGAATTAAATTTGAGTATTGATTATTGGAATCAGTATTTTTTTTTTAAAGATTTTTTCTGGCATAGACACCTTTATTAAGCAGTAGACAGATAGGAAACATGGGAGAGAGAGGGGGAGGTGACATGCAGCAAAGGACCTCCGGCCGGAATCGAACCGGGGTCGGCTTCGTATGTGGCATGCGCTCTAACCACTCAACCACCTGCGCGCCGGAATCAGTATTTTTTTGTCCAGTTGCCGAAAGAGTCCGGTGCAGAGCCAGATCTAGTGGAGGAACAATCACCTCTGACTCTGAGCCATTAACTGAAAAGGAGGGGAGCTCAGGGATTTGCCCTTACATTTTTGAGATCATAAAGTGGTTTTATCTTCACTCCTGTTTATCAACCTGACTGCCTGTCTGGTGAGTGCTGAGTTCATTCATTCACCTGAATCCCAAACACAGATGCACACATACTCTATCATACGACTATGGCACAGTAAAGTGATATGGCTGCAAATACAAACTCACAGGGTGTGAAACGCTACTTAACAGCCACCATTTCTGATGGAAACTCTACTTGACGGGACCCAGGCACAAAAATTCATGGACGATGTAATGTTACAGCGACAGGTTACCATGTGAGTCAGACGTCACCTTGAATAATCTGGTCGATTTGAACACCTAACAATGTTGGTGAACATTTGGGATAATGTAAGTACATGAGGGAATATGTAACCAAAGGTCTACGGTCGTTTTAATGCAGAATTCTTGCACACAGTATCGTCACAAAAAGCTAGATTAAAATAAGATAAATAAAAACCCTGTGATATTTCTGCAGCCTGTGCTGAGCAGAACCACTGCAGGGCACAGCAAGCCTATGTTCTGCTGAGGATCAGGATGGACAGTGAATGGGGAAGTATGCAGAGTATACAACACACAGTACTATTAGTCTGAGTCTGTTAGGCATAATGGCTCCCCTCCTTCACCCCAGTATGCATGGACATATTTTAAGGCCACTAAACAACAGAAACAACAATAGTGTTCATGCTTGGCAAACAACATGCCCGATCTCAGAGCTGCATGTTATTTCTGGAAAATAAACCAAACAGCTCTCATGTGCATGTAAGAGGTTTTAACAAAGTGAAAGACTGAAAAGCAACAGAGTAAAAGCCACCAAAATAAGACATCGGTGCTCTTCATGCATCTTTCTTCTTCGAATGTTCCTGAGAAATAAGTAGCCAAACCTGCTTTACACTCCCCACCAGCTAAATATAAAGTGTAGTTTGAAACCTATCTTGGAGGGAGACATATAGGTGGCTCTCTCCCCCTCAGGCAAAGAAAACATTGTGCATTTGCTGCATCATGTGTGGTCAACAACAGACACCTCCAGACGACAGCAGGCAGGAACAGGGCTAATGCATCGCCTGCAGTCCCACCTGTCGGGCTCCCATTGTTGCCTTGTGACTGGAAAGGCTGGCTCCATTTCCCTCTGATTTCAGACGCGTCCCAAGCAGGGCTCAGTACCTGTGCAGACCTGCCGCTGAGGGATCAGGTTGCTGCTTCCGCCTCTCGTCAGGGATTGAGACAAGAGGACAAAGAAAGAGGGGGAGGGCTCAAGGAGGAGGGAAAGATTTATTTTTTTCGCCTCCAGGTGTGTTCGAGCCACTCGTGTAATGAAAGGCTGGAACCCTTAAGAAATGTTAAGAAAAGTCTTTCATACAATAAATCTGGGATACAGGATTTAAAGGCCCCCAAAACATATTCTTTAATCAACTCTTCGCTGTGACCGATGGAAACAATATTTTCTGTCCGAGTTAGATCAGATTTGGTTATTTCACATGAGAGATTTCTGTATTTGTTTTTCTGTTGCTGATTTGAACCAGGTGGGACTTTGTTTGAAACAAACTTTCTTCCTATCTGTTCCCTTCCTACCTTGTTAATCTAAGAGTGAGACTTTCCGGGTTCAAAGCTCTTGTGCTGTCTCGCGCCTTGTTTGCTTCTGCTGCTGTGATTTTCCTACGATTCCCAGAATACCCACCGACAATCCCCAGAGGACGAGGTGCAAACACTTTGCATCATCTGTGGGTTAGTCGTGTAGTTGAAGAGAATAATAAGCCCCTAGGAAGAAGATGTGAGGCCGGCTCTGTAGCTCAAAATACAGGAAATCTTGTGACCGCATTGCATCCCGGTCCATTAAGGAGACAGTTGGTGTAGCTTATCGTTTTATTGCCTGTATTGGTTTTCAATCTGTTTAGGTAATGAGGAAAGTATGTGGCATCAAAAACAGATATTCTCTGTTGATGTTTTTTAGATTGGTAAAGTTTATCATACAATTTCAATGAGGCCGCTGTGGAAATATCTCAACGTGGTGTCACATTGTCTGCCTTGACAAATTATCCGAGGTAATAAGAAAAATACAGAGCCAAACAGCAAATAGACCTCAGACTGCTAGGTAGATCGCACAAAAGCTTTTTTTTCCTATTCTGAGCTACATACGTCCAACAGTACACAGAACACAAGTGCACTCTGAGTCTCTGCATCATCATTTATTGATTAACATACAAGCTTTGAAGTTGTTTCCTCAGAAACACGACATAAAGATTCACAGATTATCAAAAAAGAACCTGCAGTAGATTAAAGAATCTCTTTTTTTCCCCTTTGATGAGCAAAAAACACGTTTAATATGAGATTTTTGAAAAAGGGAGCCATTGTCAGGCGTTTCTTAATTAATGATACTCAAGCTTGTTTTAAATTACCGTCTCACTCAGTGCAATCAAAGTGGCTTTGATTTGATAAGTTTCAGCAGAAGAAAGCTAATATCTGAGTGGGGGAAGGCTTGTTGGTGGCGCAGGAATAAATGGAAGGCTGGAGAACAGATGTATATATACAGTTAAGAAGGAAAACTCCTCTGTAGATGTGTCCACTACTGTGTATATGCCTCGCCACATCATTGGCGGCATCACAGAGTCATTTTGCTCCATTTTTCTCTGGGCGAGACAGATGGAAAAGATAAAAGCATATTAGAAGAAGGGTGATTATCACTCTAAATGACTTGCCATAAGGTTTCCTAGAAATTGATCTTGTGGCACGATCATTAGTCTCTGAAATGCTCCTCTCTATACACTCAACCACACGAACGTCCGTAAAAAAAAAAAAAAACAAAACCTTTAAAAATGTCATAAATTGCATCCGCAGATGAGCTGCACGCGTGCGGCGTGGTCTGCTCTTAAGACAGCGGCCGGCTGGAGCGATCGGGTGGTAAGTGCACTCAGAGATCACGTCCATTATATCCTGAATTATGTATTGGAGGGGGGCGCGGGGCCACAGGACCCAAGGGTGGAAGTGGTTCTGAGATGCCTGTGGGCTGATCATGAAGTCCTGACTCCAAACATCCACAAAGAACTCCCATTAACGTCATGCCATTAAAGGCAACATTAGGCCATTAACAAAGCACAGCCACAGTGCTTCCTACTTGTCCATTAACCCTTCCTAATGCAACTCCTAACGTTTTGCCGATGACTTCATCCTTCTGTTTCTGCACACATTACCTCACCCAAGTCTCTTGGTTATGAATGAAGACAGATTTTTAAATTCATTGTCAGTAGCGGTGACTATTTGGAAGCTAATGGATTTGGACCGTGTAGCGATGACTGTGCTACTCAGGTAGGAGTTGAAAAAAAACAAAAAAAAACACTCCATCCAGCGCTGGCAAGAGTTAACAAACCCCCGCCCCTTTCTGCTCCCTCTGATCAAAGTAATATCCTAAAAATAGATGCAGCCTGTGAGCAAATCACTAGTTTACGGGGCAAATGGGATTATCAGATACTTTCTAGCAATTAAAACAGTAAGAATAGCTGGGCATCGCCATCCCGAATCACTCTGCTGCACTGATAAATCTTAATTAGGGTTGTGACACGTGCAAATGATCGCACAACACCTGTCTGAGTTAACTGTCTGTTGAGGCCATCTGTAGCCTCTGACAGGTCAATCAGCAGTTACGTTCAATATGCGCAGAATTAATAATATACTGTATCTTAATATTAATAATTAAAAAGGCATTTAACGCCATGCCCTTGTCTATAAAAGCGAACCGCCTCAATGCTCAACATTTTCACTTCATTACCTAAACGCACCAAAAGAAAGGCTATTAAATTTGCTTTGAGTTTATTTCAGATGTTGCTTTTGTGCTGGGGGATAGCAAGGCCGAGCCTTATTAACTCCCTATCCAGTTAATTCAGACGTGTGATTAGAAACCACTCATTCATTCTCAATTATTTCTGAGTAATTTAAATGTGATAACTTTTTCATACGCCAAGGAGCCTTCAACCTTTATTATACTCGAGGATCCTTCGAGTGTTATTGAATTGGTGCTGCTCGCTCATGCCTAATGGAGAGGCGGCATCCACACGCAACCACTCTGCTTCTAATCACAGCGGCTTTGAACTTAAGTTAGTTAATCTCGCAGTTACTGAAACACTTCTTAGAGTCTTACCCGGGTGCTGAAGTTGAGCTCAATCTCACATCGAAAGATTTGTCTTTTTTTTTTTTTTTTTTTTATCTCTTGACCGGTGTTCACACTTTGCTCGTTTTTAGCACGAGAATACCAAACGTGATCTGACTTTCACTGTGGGGTGTGCGCATGAAAGGCGAAACATGGAAATACCTCCTGCAGCTCTGCTTCATGTTCTTAGTCTGTATTCTAGGGATCTCCAACACAACACTTTCAGAGGAGCTTTGATAACAGGTATCTGATCACATGCCTCCCTGGTGGTTTTAATGTTTGATATTACGAGGCGCAGATAAATGCAGTTTCTGAGAGGGGGAGGACTTGCTGTTCGGAAAACCGCTTTATTTGGCACATGTAATTAAAAATCACAGACCCATCTCTCGCAGCAATCACGGAGAAGTGTAATCAGCGCAATTAAGGCTTTAAAAACACAGCCACACAGATAATAAAATAAATGTTTAGAGCCTAATAAAATAAATGTGAGGGTTAAGGAGGAGCAGCAGATGGTGTGATGCTCCAGATGGAGCCTCCAACACTCAGTAA